>NC_061107.1:1556583-1574083 GCF_015104395.2 Macrobrachium nipponense
ATAGGAGGAATTCGCTTCCATTACCAAAAAAAAAATGTAAAGGGATATTTTGTCCACAATTATGGAGCTTGAAATCATTCAGTTTAGGGTCAATGTTATTTTTACTCCATCAAAAACACAAGTTTCTTTACGTAATTATGTTTCCTTCGTTGTAGAGTCTTCTCTTTGTCTATGTAAGTTTTATGACCTCTAAGGCTTTACTTAGGACGCATTACTACATGATTAACACCATGCAAATCAGTTAGATGCCACATGCTTATGACTAAACCCGGATTTCATTTTGCAAATCGTGACTCAGACAACAATCTGTTCAATTCATCTGGGAACTCGGGTCAGTATTAGTTGGATGCCGTTGCTGGCCTTAGTCTTGAAACTGACTGTATGTGCGTGCAAAAGGTGTGAAAGAGAGTAGGGGGCTTGGTGTGGACCTCAAAACTCTGACAAGATACAGGACGAATCCAATGATTAATATGTAAATTTGAAGAAATACATTTTCACACACTATCATCTCCTTGCAGAGACAGCTTCATGAAAATCCATTAATTCAAAAAGGATTCTCGGTGCTTGGCTTCAAAACCGCCAGATTTCACTGAAATACCATTAAAAAAATGTGACAAAATATGATATATAATATATATTGTTAAATCTCATCTGCAAATGAGTGAATAAGTTACAATGAGTTACAAATATTAGGATGTCTCAAAGACTTATCAGTCCATCGGAAGAGACATCATGTGCTCACTTATCTCAAGGAGCTGATTTTACTAATCATTTAGTGTCCTCATGGCTTTATGTAGTTTCTTTCTTTTGAACTCTTCCACTCTGTTGCTGTTTACAACTTCTGGTTTTCGTTTAAATGTGGAGAAGTTACTGTTCTACGTTGAAAACGATGAAAAAAGAATTGTTAAGGAGGTAGCGATATGGACAGGCCGTGGTTGAAGAATTGAAATCAGAATTGTTATTTTAGACTGACACTTGATATGTGGAAGAGTATTGTGTTTGTAAGTCCCCTTCCCCCACCTTGATAAGTCAACATACCAAACAACTTTTGATTATATTTGGTTTTTTTCAACGTTCTTTTTCGTTCTCTCTCTATCTTCTCTCGCTCTACTCTCTCTCTCTATCTCTCTCTCTCTTCTCTCTCTCTCCTCTCTCTCTGTTGCAACATCTGCCAAGATCAAATTCCCTTTCGCTCCAATACTTCGCTCACGTGTTGACGCACTATCCGCAACCCGAGCGGTCTGCCCTTACAAAGACAGGTCGTTAGTACGAGTATGTTGAATCGAGTTTGTTTAACTGGAACTGGAAATGTCCCGTTATAAAAAAGTGATGTTTCGAGGAGATGCGTATTTTTCTTAAGCAATCTTTTTCATACTTGATGTTGGTTTTACTGGGAAAAAAGCTTAGAAAAACAGGCTAAGGTCCATCGACTGAGAGGGATTCCTGTCACTTAATATTGTCAAGAATGGAGTGAGAGGTCATCATGTCTGATATATATATCATATAAATTATATTACATATTATATAGTAAATGGTAGGAAAGGAAAGGAAAGGAATTTGGTTGCTCAAGCGTCAGAAATCGACATAATTTTATTATTTAAGGCTAATGAGACATGATCATGAACCGCGTAAAACCAAATAGTAAGTAGTGCAATTTCTTGTAGAAGCTTAATAAATCATGCAAAGTCGCAGCTAGAGAGAGAGAGAGAGAGAGAGAGAGAGAGAGAGAGAGAGAGCTCAAAATCAAATTCAAATCTTTATTTCCACTTTACGTTGGTTATTCTCATAAAATTAACACTAGAACGTTTACAAAAGGCACTTCAGTCCTTTACTCAGCGAGAGAGAGAGAGAGAGAGAGAGAGAGAGAGGAGAGAGAGAGAGAGAGAGAGACGCGTTTCATTCGTTGGAGTGATGCTTTCATTAGCTTCTGGTTTTCATTCTCTTGCAAATGATATTCAGTTATTGTTTGACGTAGTACTGGAAGCTGAAATTGAAAAACTCAAGTGCCATCTGTGCACTTCATGCGGTGTACTGTAGGCATTACGTAAGGTTCTTTGCAACGTGCCTTCGGCCCGTAGCTTTAATGGCTTCCGTTCATTTTATTGTATCTCCTTTCATGTTCACTTCCATCTTACTTTCCACCATTTCCTATTAATTGATGCATAGTGCAACGGCTTTGAGGTTTTCCTCCTGTTACACCTTTCCAAGGCCTATACAAAGAGGTCAGTCGGACAGAGGATTATCCCTGAGTCACCCTTCTGTGCTCGTTACGCTCGCCTCAGTTCGCCCCAGCCCGGTCAGTTAACAAGGCCTATGCTTACAACGAGAGCAGTAACTTAACCGACAATGCCAAATAACTGTTCTGTTTATGGATGCCTGAATACCAAGAGAAAATCAAAAGCAATGGCATAAGGTATTTTACGTTTCCTAGAGACAAAATTTACTGTGATAAGTGGATAAACGTGTGTTGTCGATCTGATGAAATCAATCCAAAGCATGCAGTGGTGTGTTCAGCTCATTTCACCCCAGAGGACTACGTTGATGATATGAAATCAAGATTGCTAACTACTGAGAGCCCTAAAATATGAGGGGTTATTGAAGAAAAACGCTGCCCCATCTATACATATACCAAAAGGCGAGGGGGTTTAAACTATGTTTTTTTATCCCCTTTTTTAAAAAAGTTCATTCTATACCAGATTTCAGTTATTTTTCTCGTAGATTACCTTGACATATAATTGAGAACGAATTACATCATACGTGCATGTGCGTTTGCGTGTTTCTGGCTTGTCGTTATATATTTAGCCAAAAGGTAAATCTCATACTGTCTTTATTTGATTGTGTTCCAGAGAGAAAACCGATGGAATCATCAATGGCAAGAGAAGAGAGGTCTAAGAAACGTATTCAGAGACAAACGTTGCAAGAGGTATTCATTAATGATTGAGGAAGTGTGTAATGCAGAGCAAGATGGTGCCAGTGAAAACCACTGTAGGGGTAGTAAATGGAAAAGTAGATGAACCATTTGTGATAGAAAATGTTAATTAGGAAGAGCGAATAAATGAAGTGCAACAATTAAGGGAACAATTGAAACAAGTTCAGGAAGAAAATGCAAGATTAAAGGAATATATAAGTGCTTTGAATGAAAATGTTTTGCAAATTATTAAAAACGTAGTGATTAAAAGAACAGAAAATATTCTAGAGTGAAAAAACAAACATCATTGCAAAAAGCAACAATTATGACATGTTGACAAATGAGTCTGCATGCAATTCAAAATACAGTGAAGATAGAGAATGGCATTAGAAATATACTTGGCCAGCTCATTTTTTAAAGATTTAGATTTTTGAATGCCCCACTAAAGATATAAACAATCATATTCTGGATAAAGAAAACGATAAAACGGGTGCCATGTAACTGAGATGAAGCTCTTAAATATATACGTGTTTATATTGTCAAGAAGTTTTCTACAAAATATCCACAATTAGGAAAAAAGATGAACGAGTGTAAAAATGCCAATGAATCGTGGATTGAAATGGTAAACAGAGGTGAGCTGTATATGCCATCAGAAGAATTTTCTTCTCAATTAAGTGTCCTACGAGAAGTCTTCAACACAATTCACGGTTCATCACTTTTAAAAGGGAAAGCATGCAAAAAACTCTTGTTGCTGAATTGAAACGATCAGGAGTAAAGGTCCCTGAAGAGATTATTGAATTCTTCGCAAAGATCTCTTTATATTTTAGACTAAGGCACTTAAATAATACTATTAAAACGAAGAATAGAAAGATGAAAATTGAAAATGATCGGGGAGAGACAGAAAAAAAATTAAAGTTAGTTAAATAATTTAGATCTGTGTATAATCTTTAAAATATTTTAAGGCCTTCAATCAAGGAATTGTTGTAAATAAATGAAGGTTTGGTTTATTTCTGTTTGTATACAAGTGTGTAGTTAATTATTTTTTCATTAATAAAAGTTACAACTACAATCGTGTTTCCTTCAATACTTGCTTCTCAATTCACATGCTATACTAAGGCTACAGTAATAATATTTTATCAATCAAATTGTTTGGGCATTCTCGGAATTTTCTGATAAGGAAAGTATCAGATTAAGTAGTCAAGAGCAAGAATTATCAAAGAGAAATAACAATAATGTCTTAATCTACATGCCGCGGCCCACCAGTGAATCACGGGTTGTGGCCGGCGTGACGTCACAGCGAGAGAGAGGAGCGAAGATGACCGTTCTGTCAGTCTGACCTCTTTGTATAGGCCTTGCACCTTTCAAACCTTTTACTGTCGATTTCCGTCTCAGCGCTGAACGAACTCAAAGGTCTCAGTGCTTGCTTGGCCTTTGGCCTAAATTCTGTGTTCAGTTCCATTCAATTCAATTAAAAAATTAGACTCCTTATTTATCAAGATGATCCCCACTATATGAAAATATCTCAGTACAGAACAAAACAATTTATTTTTAATGTTAATTTTGTTTTTATTTTTATATTTTTTATATTAATTTTATTATTTTTATTGTTATTTGTTTTATTATTGTTTTATTTTTAGTTTTTCCTTTTTTTCTTTATTTTTATTTTCATTTTCAATATTATTATTAATATTTTTTTTTTATGATTATTTTATTATCTGTACTATTTTTTGGTATTTATTTTAATCTTTCTCTAATTCTATTATTATTATTATTATTATTATTATTGATTTATTATTATTATTATTATTATTATTATTATTATTATTATTATTGGGCAATGATTGATGGCGCTTTCAGGCGTCAATACAGCTGTCCATAAAATCACGAATTCCAACATCAATCGAAGGAAATGGAAGACCTCTGGTTCAGGAGATCCTAATGGCATTCCCTTGCTGAAAGAGATTAGAGAAAATCCCTAGACAAGACGCGACCTTCTCAGGCGATGATCTTCAAAATACAATTCTAATCGTTATGGGAAATTGAAATCTTTAGATACGTAAATATAGTATCCTAATTAACTAATTAACTTGTACCGCGATGAAGATGTAATCCTGTGAATTAACATATTTTGGGGAATCTTGCTTTTTGTTTGTGTGTGTGTGTGTGTGTGTGGTGGATGTTCACACTTTGTATCAGTGCCATGTCTTCAAATCAACTGCTACACTTTTGCCTCTGAATTAAAATGCATCATTTCGATGGTTTTTCGCAAAATTAATTTTATTTGTTGTCATAGGTCTTCTTTAATATTTCATGCCTGTTGCTGTCACGCGTTCAAATAATTTTTGAAAGTTTTCCTGCAGAATGTCGTGAATAAAATATTCGTTGCCGAGTATAATTGTCAGTAAAAAATGGATATCATCGATTCTGGATACAAAAATTTTGGTTGAAGCTGTCAGTATAAAATTTTTGCGTTGTACCATGCGCCGAAAATAATGAAATGGCTTGAACAGTTGTTTAAGATACTTATGTATCACGGGGTAATTAACAGTTCCCGAGGGAAATGTAAATATTACGTAATGATGTCAGATGGTTATCGCATAATGTAATTCTTGAAAATTATTATTATTATTATTATTATTATTATTATTATTATTATTATTATTGTTATTATTATTATTATTATTATTATTATTATTATTATTATTATTATTATTATTAATTATTAATAATGGGAATAATAATAATTAATTATTATTATTATTATTATTATTATTATTATTATTATTATTATTTATTAATAATAATAAAAAATGAGACATTAAAATAAAAATAATAATAGGTCTTATTGTGCCATTTTAATCAGTATTATTTCATGATTTTATTTTTATTTTTGTCATCACTAATTCATTATTTTTATTTCTATTATTTTTTAATAATAATAATAATAATATAATAATAATAATAATAATAATAATAATAAATAATAATAATAAAATATGCTGAGGGTTTTACTTCCAGTGTATTAATATTATTATTATTATTATTATTATTATTATTATTATTTATTATATTATTATTATTATTATTATAAAACATGTTTTTTAATTAAAATAATTCCTGCCTCAGCTGCATTAATTCTATATAAGGTTCTTCTCTATTTTCCTAATTAATTATTATTGCTAAAACTGGTTAGCAAAGCACCGAAGGTTGGCATGTCTGAAACAGGGAATTATCAAAATCGATTTTAATTTTATTCAAAAATGCCGTAGAATTTATTTAAGGGCAATGTTAACACCAACCTTGATAAAACTCTACGGGATTCACCGGCTGAGGCAGAAAATTATTACTTTTAATAGAATAATAATAATAATAATAATTAATTAATAATAATAATAATAATAATCAATAATAATAATAATAGTAATAATAATAATAATAATAATAATAATAATAATAATAATAATAATAATAATAATAATAATAATAATAATAATAATAATAATAACAAATTCAGCTCCCAAACAATATCAAAATGTTTAATAGGACGTAGTAAGATCAGGCAAAAGGAAAATTCAGAAAGAATGAATTACCAATGATCAATAAAGCGGAGATAATTAATAAATTCATTACTGATAGGCCTATCAAGAAGTATTCAATCTTATGGATTTAGGTAGCTCACACAGAGAGAGGAGAAGAAGCGATGGTGTATATATAAATCACGAGTCATGAAAGTTCGGCGGTGAAGATATTTAGAATGACAGTAGACAATACGTCAAAGAAAATGAGAGATAAGTTTGGGCGCCAACGGAGATGATCAGAACGTGCTGTAGGATTCTGTGTGTGTGTGTGTGTGTGTGTGTTTGGGTGTGTGTTTGTGTGCGTGTGTGTGTGTGCGTGCGTGCGTGTGTGTGTGTGTGTCAGTAGAAAACAATTGAATAGAACGCGGCCCCTAAACAAAACAAAAGAAACTTAAAATCATTTCGTTGCTTGAAATATTTCCAAGTCTTGTCAGACACTGACGGCTGGTTAAACTGTTGTCAGTCGCTGTTTGATTTATATATATTGGAGAAAAAAAACAGTATCCGCACGGACATTCAACTTTAATACTTGCAAAATTTCTGTCCTGGAATTCAGAGCCTTCAAAAGCAGTGATCTGAATTTTTTGACAAATCTTTCGTATTGAGAAAAAAACACAATTGTTTTTTCTTTCCTTTGGAGGCGATTTTTTCTGTGGTTATTATATTCTCCTTTTCCTGTTTTCGGAAACAAACTTGGAAAATTTAAGAGCTCTTGGTAGCTTATATCAACATTGCGTCTATTCTAAAATTCCGAGCCTTCAGAAGGGTCCAGATAGAAAATAATAATATTGGAACTCCAGTGCCTAGTTCTCTAGACTTGGTATATTCGCCGCACCAGTTCCAACGATTGCTTTTATTCTCATGACCACATTCACGCTGGCCTTAATTTTCAAATAACTCCATTCACCAAGGAATTAGATCCTTTAATAGCTTCAGAAACTACTCTTGTTATATATAATCTCTATCCTCTATAATTTCTAGTTACCTGAAGCTAGAGTCAGAATATCCAAATCCTTTCTCTGACCTCAATTATTCCAGGATGAAATTTCACATTACTATCTAATTTTTGTTTTCATTATTTGGTATGAACTCTTGGTAATATCGACGAGATGAATTTCGACGTTGGCATCACCCCCGCCCCCCACCCCCGCGTGCAATTGCGTTATTTTGGGCGTCTCCGTTAAAACAATGAAGATGAACATAATTGTAACTTCGCATGGTGATGCTTCGTTTCCTCCAAAAGAAAGTAGTGACATAAAATGTTGTTTCGTTTATGTTCAGCTTGCAGTGTAGCAAACGTCATATGAAGGCCTAAAAAAAGCCCGGATTCTTCGGGAATCCGTATCCTAACCTTTGGTATATTATAATTTTTTTTATTAATACTTTGGCATTATATTTATGATGGCCAATCAATGAACCGCAAAATATATGCAGTTATTCCCCCGTAAAGGGTAGTGCCGTCAGTTCATCTCTCGCGGTGCACTGTAGGCATTCCTTAATGTTCTTTCTTTGCAGCGTCCCTTCGACCCCTATATGCAATCCCTTTCGTCCCTTTAACTGTGCCTCCTTCATAGGCTCTCTTTCTTCCTATCTTACTGTCCATCGTCGCCTAACAATTATTCCATAGTGCAACTGCTTTGAGGTTTTCTGTTGTTACACCTTTCTAACTTTTACTGCAATTTCCGTTTCAGCTCTGAATGACTTCATTGGTCCCAGTGTTTGGCATTTGGCCTAAAATTCTACACTTTCTTTTCAATTCAGTTCATCTAATCATCATTATCTCTATAATAAAGTGGCATACGACTTTCCACGATCATCTGGGATGTGAATACGAGTGGACAAAAAACTCTCATTAAAATGCAAAAAAAAAGTAAAACCTATTGCATCCTAGAATGCTCAATTAGCTGCTAATTAGGATGGCAAGGAAACCTAATCAGGTAGTTTTCAAGAAAATGAGCGAGTCATGTTACGTTTGGAATTAAAAGAAATCATCACGAGAAAAACATTTTAAATTGATGGCTTCATCCGCTGACGTTTCTCTTCACAAAAAGAAATGTTTCAGCAAAGTTTACAACTTCAAACACGGAAATATTGAAGGTAAATGTGCGTTTAAACAAAATCAAGAAAGTGAGTTAAACAAGTTGGTGTTTTTAATATCTCGGTGAAATAAAGTTTCCGTCTGTGAACAATGCTGAGAAAAAAATGTAGATTAAACAATAAACATTTATTTAATTCGTTCATATCTTTTGGTGGCAGCAGCTGCATTCATTTATGAACAAAATCTTGATAATTATTTTTTTCTTTTTTTCAGTTTATTTTCTACGTCCTCATTCCTAATAGAGATTTTTTTTTTTTTTTTTTTTTTACATAAACAAATAAATATCAAACACTGAAATGCAAGTCTTTCTATAGATCTGTCATTTAACGAAACAAATCAAGATGATTACAATTTTTCACGTTTTATTTTCTGTACTCATTACTAATACAGCATTTCAATTATTCTTAAAATAACAAATAAATACTAAACACTGAAACGTAAGTCTTTCTGTATGCCAGGTACTTGCTCTAAATTATAGTAGTTTAATAAACATACAGCATGTCTTTAGAAAACCGTACCCAGTGGTCAAATATTCAAAGTAAGAAGCAGTTCTTATTGTGACTTTTTTTCTCTCTGATCTCTTGTAGGATTGTCTGACAAAGGTGGGTTGCATCTCCGAATGGTGGCTATTACCAATATTGCAACGAGGCGGGCCATTCAGGAGAATATCAATCAAACGTGCAAGTTAGTGAGCTGATATGAAAAGCCATACAACTGCATTTTTTCAAAGTTATGACGTCGAGAATTCGTGGAATGATCAGATTATACGGTTCCAGTGAAGAGAAGTTGCTGAGTCAGGTTAGATCATTTGAAAATTTTGATGGTAAGCAGAGGGTAAACATGGATGATAAAGCGTAGGGGAAATGTTAATGAAGAAAAGTGAATTAATGGGTAGTATTTCTGCACTGTAAAAGGGTGTGATTAAGAGTCTCAAAAAGAATTATTTTGCCTATGTTTCAGAATTGCCAGAAGGGGACCGAATGATATCGTATGATTACGTGGAGGAAGAAAGTAGAAATCTCTCCATCGTATAGTTGGAAGGTAAGCCAAAGCCAAAGGCACTCTGGCCAGTGCTTGGTCAATGTTCATAGGGCCGTAAACGCTTTTCCCAGTACCAGATATTCATTTTGTCATTTAATAAATCAACAATCATCATCTTATTAATTTCGATTAGGATGAAAACCATAAATCTAGATCAGCATGATTTGACGAACGCTGCCAATATTGCCATTAGGGCACGAAAGTCATTTTGAGACTGTTAATCCCTTAAGACATGAGGAAATCTTGGATTATCTTCTTAACATCATTAAAGGCTCACTGCTTGATCGACCTCGAGTTTCGAAAGTTCATAAAACTCTTCCACCCATTATTAGGAGAGCTTCCATCACAGCATGGAAAGCATTGATCAGTATAATTGAATAGATGAACTTAACAGAACATTGAAATGGCTATTTCGTAACCTCAGAAAGTTAGGGTAATGCTAAGGCTGAGCTGAAGGCAACAACGCAGCATTTTCCTCAATGAAAAACAATCAAGTCAAGTAGTGAGACAAAAAATGAATCCTGCACACACAGGCGATGAAAGAGTATTAAAGTAATTATCAGAGCAAGATTGAAACTAGAAATGTATACGAGTAAAGCGATGTATTTCAACCTAACAGGCCGTGCGAAGGAAAATCATATTCTTGTTCCCCCCCCCCCCCCTTTTTTTTATTGCCAATAAGAAGCAAAGGGGGGGAAAAGAGAACCTAACAAAATGGGGTTTCGCCCTTGAGGAATACCAAAACAAGCCCCTCACCCAACTCTTGAAAAAACAAAAACAATGTTTGAGGCAGTGGAGGGAATAAATTCGATTGTTCAAATAACGTTTTTACTTTTACTGGGGCAATTTCTTTGAAGCTATCATTATCGACTAGAATAACGTCATATGCTTTACGTCGCAGATGTGGTATTTCCTTTGCCATAACATCTTGGAATAAAAAATGCTCTTTGCTATGTACATACTTTCTTTTTACCAGGGTTGTTTGTTTGGCAATCGGCATCCCTCTCTCTCCATCTCTCCCTCTTTATTTTTATATATTATATATTATTATATAGCTTATAGTATATATATATAATATATATAATATTTATATATATATACTTATTAGACATCCACACCACACACACACACACACACACACATCACATATATCTTGATATATATATGATTATTAATCTATCTAAGTGATATATAGATTATTAAATATATAATATATATATATATCATTATATAAAATAGATCCTATATATATATATACCCCCCCCCTTTTTCTAAAGTTCATCACCAGGGACCTACATACCACAAAAACCAAAAACTTGCTTTCCCTCTCCAGTGGTGTTCTGGTGGAATAAAAGTGTTATATAAAAGCCCCAAAATCCGAATATGAATATAACTATTTGTTTATAGAACCGCTTTATAGAGTTTCAGCATTGATAAAAACCCCACATCACATTTTAAAAGGTCTCAAAGACAGTATATACAAGAAACCGCTTAGTTTGTATCTCCGAGTAGTTAATTCTGTATGAAAACTCCTTCTCCCACGCATATGTTTTGATCCGTATTCCCACCTGTTTTGCAAAGCGAAAAATTGCGCCCTTCAATATGGAAAGGTCCATCCACTCCCCACGGTAAGGAACGAATACGGGGTCCAGCAAGAGGGAATACTGTCATTCAGATTAAATAAAAGTTATTTTCACGCGTATCTTGATATGCAGAAATCCACTCCAACGGCTATTGAAAGGGGAATCGTCAATGAGTGTATTAACGTTAATATGCCATTCAAAAGCGCCAAATTTAAGCATGTATCAAAAAAACCAAATTTTTTTCAGAAGCAGTTGTTGTTAAACTGGAACTTATCATGTAGAAAATGTTAAAATTTCGGATATTGGGGGGAACAATAACGACCAACCGACCCTCATAGGTTAGGGCAGAAGGATCAAAGACCCATCAAACCATGTTTCATTAAAAACTCACACTCTGACGTTTTTTTCAGTTCCTTCATTAACTTTTATTTATGTGACGTAATTTATGCAACTAGTGTATGTATTTAGAAAAGATTAAATACATATAATGTATTTTGGATAAAAGGAGTCCTACCCTTAATGAATATCCCTCAACAAAACTTCGCTCACTGCAGTCTCCACTGAAAAACAATAAGAAAACTGAACAAAAGCATTCGTTGGAACAAAATAGTTGGTGTTTTTAGTAGAAGTCAACTTCGGAGGGCCAATGATTTTTTATTGTTTTGAGGTACTGGAAGAACCACAAATTATGTCACTTAGAAAATTCTAGACTTTTATTTTAGAGGTTTTAATGGAACATTCGAGCCGGCCTCCGGTCTTTACAAAATAAATGCAGTATAATAATGTTTTTCACAGTTATTAAAGGAAATTATTTTCTTAAAAAGATTGTTTTTTCAAATGTGATGAAACATCCTTTCGCAGACACTAAACGCTAGCCAATTGACAGTCCTGGTTGCACTTGCTTGTTTTAATTTTAAACAACAAACCAGGCGTTTCAAAACTTGAATGGCAGACCTGTGAAGGGTGAAATAATAAATTTCATTGGAAGGTAACGCGATATTGAAATCAGACCTTTTGCTTAATGCCCATATTCGAATTGCGAGTCTTAAATACGTATAACATGATGCGGACAAGGTAATGCCCCGAACCTGAAGACCCATTTCAGCTATGGTGGTGCATGAATAAAAGTCGTCTGTGTCTCTTTCCTCTTTGGCGGGTAAAACTGGCAACGCCCCTGAGTGGACGACTGTTAATTGACTGGTAAATTGTAGAAATTAAACCAAGGTGCAAGTTGATACTTTTTATTTTTTAATATTTATACCATATCCATCGCCAGATGACATCAGACTGTATGTTGTGGTGTCTGCTGGTGTGTGTAGGTGTTGTCACTGGTCGAAGGAATATCGGCAATAAAATGGCCATATTCTTCTCTCATCTGTCTTCTCATTTCAACAGCTAATTGCTCCAAGAAAATTGAACCCTTTTGAACTCCAGAAGTCTTTATATTTCCTGCACGTAACCAAACCTCGTTTCCATTCGTGTGGTTCGGGGGCGGTATGCGAGATGCATTGATTGAATGCTTTTTAGTACCGTTTATTTATGTTAGCTTGGCATAGAATACTTAAAAAAGAAACAATAAAAAGGACAAAGACCAAATCTCGGTCTCTCTTCTCCATCTCCCAGCGTCAGACTCCTCTTCGTCCTCTCATCTACCTTCCCTTTTAAATTTTTTTCATAGATGAAAATATTTCAGAACAGCACCAACAAAAAGGCTTTTTTAATTTTATTCAGTTTAAGGAAATTTATAACGGTGGCTCAAAACTAACATTCGAACCAGAGGAAAGGGGTGGACTAAGCAGTCACTTCGGCGTTTGGTTTTTTGTATTGTGTGGGTAGTTCAATTTATCAGTGTGCCATGCAAATAATATTTAATTATAATCAATAATAATAATTACAATTAATAATAGAATTAATAATAATAACAATAATAACTTAATAATAATAATAATTAAAAAATTCCTTATAGTAGCACGAAGTCTTTCAAATGGAGAAATCAAATCCACAGTTATGTAAATTTCAAGTACATCATATTTAAGTTTAAAAACAGAAAGGATAGCTTTCGGGTAATCTGTACGGGTTTCCCTCCTTAATCAATTCTAAGGGGAACCGGTAACATGATTCCCGAAAGCTAGTCCTTTCTGTTTTTAAAACTTAAATATATGTACATTTACATAAAAACTGTAGATTTGTTTTTTTTATCCAATAATAAACGAATAATAATAATGAATAATTAATAATAATAACAAAATAATAATAATAATAATAATAATAATAAACGGCAACACCAAATGAAACGGGGATACAAACTACCTGGGGAATAATGGGAATGGGAGGGGGATATAAAACAAAACAACCAAGATGAAGGAACACGATCAGGAAAAGAATTTATGCAGAGGACTCAAGGGCGATACTCAAGTCAAAACTCAAATCCGCCGGAAATATGATAAAAGCCATAAAACACATGGGCAGTGCCACTAATCGAGAACAGCGACAGGAATAAGTTGAAACAATGGACGAATGGCAGAACTTTCGCAGCCTAGACCCAGAAAAACAAGGAAACATATGACCAATGCACAAAGCACGACAAACCCCAAGAGCAAATACAGACCTAAGGCTTACTAATACATAACACGAAAGGTAGGATGGGAGAGAACTTACTGAAGTATAACCGGAACTTTGACTGTCGAACAATTACGAGGCGAAACAGGAGCCGCTGGGGCAGACCATCTGAAAAAAAACCAGTTGAAGACGAGAGGCTCCATGACGTGCACGGGAAGAAAGAACACTGATAAAAGTAGACGAAACCCAACCCAAAGAAAAGACAGAGACAGGAGAATGACCAAGACAGAACAGGAGGACTGGCACAAGCACAACAAAACCGCCAATGCACGGACAATAACATGAGACGGAACGCACCAAAGAACTAGCCGATCTATGGCGCGTGGCAAGCGGACTGTGACTAACAGGGGAGGGGAAGTTAAACTCAAGAAGGTAAGGAAACTGAAGGAATGATAACATCACGGCAAAAGATCAGGCACCCTAAGGAAGCCAGATATGTTCAAAGAAACGATTATTTTTTTTTGATAGGAAATAACATCGCGCCCATAAAGTAGGAAGTGCAATACGAAAAAAATGAAAACGCCATAAACCCTATCATAGCAAGCGAATGTCCGGCACTTGCACAGTAAACCAGTATAAACAAAAAAGGGCCATAATTCAGTAGCAAAAGAAAAGCCCTCCCAATGAAGCCTGCGCAAGAAACAATCAGCTACCATTGCAGTAATAAGTGGTTCGACGGCACCCAAACCTGAAAGAGAGAAAAAGCAAAAAACCCGGTCCAGGCAAAGATCCTCATGGGACTAATGGTATCAGAACAAAATATAGGGTGATACGTTGGAACCAATAAGAGCTAGACGTGGACATTGATTGACAAAATCCAAGACGAAAGTATCAACTCCATTGATGTTTATCAATACCATGGACCACCAGAGGTGAAGAAGAGAAAGAAAAGGGAAAAAATGGATTAGTAATCAAAGACATGAAATAGAAATAAAGAAGGAGTATGGGATTTATATGCCAGTAGAAATTGTACCCCCATAATTCATAGGAACGACTAAGGGCAGCTGATGCCCAACGAGCGCGCCCTGAAAAATGGAATCTAGAAAAACCTAGAGGCTTTTGAAGTAGGCTCCGACGGGCCTCATGCCGGAAGAGTGTGAATCCTAGAAACGGCTCACATAGTAAGCAAAAGTGATGGAATTCCATAAGGAAGCAGGATGCAACCCGGAACCCCAACCCCACTATAAATACCACCCAGTCGAAAGTTGGAGGACCTGTGATAGAGCAAAAAAAAAAAAAAATAATAGAATAATAATAATAGAAGCAAGACCCTCTCTCAAGCATGACTTTCATTTAAAAGTAACTAACTACCTTTCAGCTGCTGAAGTAGACATTAACTTTTAATAATAATAATAATAATGAAATAATTCAATAATAATCAATAATAATAATAATTAATATAGAATAAGAAAACCACCTGCATAACTGTATTTCAACAAGGGAAAACCTTCATCAGAAGATCTCATGTGTGATTCCCCCCTTTTTCTTGTTATTTTTGGTTTCCAAGTGGCGCAAAAGGCACAAAAAAACAAAACGTCTTTTCATCTTCAAAAAGAGCGACCTTAAAAAAAGAAGAAAAGGCGGTCTTCATTGACTCGACTTTACTATTACGTTCATTGAGAAGTGCTCAGTAGTTCGGGGAGGGGGACGGGGTGTTCGGCCGTTGGTCCTCTTTCTTCCCTCGTACGAGGGAAACAATTGCTTACGTTGAAGAAGAGAACCGGTGGCCCGTTTGGTATCATGAAGGAAGTGGGGCGGATTTCTGGCAATTAACTGGTTTTAAAATCGTTTTATGTGAGTATTTGAATAAATTTTTTGCACCGTTTTGCTGACATGTTGGTTTTGATTCTAATCTCTCTCTCTCTATCCTCGTTTCTCCAAATCTCCTATCTCTTATTCTCCTATCCTCCGTCTCTGTCTCCTATCTTTCATATATTTAATTATAATATATAATATAGATTATATATATAATATATATATATAGAATATTATTATAATATTTATATATATAATACAGTTACATATTGTTGGTTTGTGTGTGGTGTGTGGGTGTGTGTATGTGTGTGTTTGTGGACTAGGTATAAAATGTTTTTCTGTTACAACAGAATTCCGAGCTATTAAAAGGTGCATAACATAAAAAAAACGCCAAATGATATGAAGTTAAATACTCTACATTTCAAGACTGCTGTCTTCTCTTTCAGGGACGGTTAATGGAATTAACCTGAAGAAAAAGAGAGACAGTCAATCTACGGAAATATAGTGCGTGACTTTCTTTTATATTTTGGCCCCTCTTTAATTAGACATACATACACACAAATCAAATGTTATGAAAGTTTATATTGATAGTTAACGGTCAGTTTTCGTTACCGAAAGCAATTGGTTAATTAGCAGTCTAACAGGTTATAGCAAGGGCAGGAATCATTGCTCAATCTGGTCATTTCTTTTCTCCACTTGTGTGGAGGGAAACCTGTTTTTCTGACATCTCGTGGGGGGGAAAGATTTGCGATTGTTGCCCTATTACAATATATAATATTTTTTATTATTATAACGGAATTACAAAAATATGGAAACGTGATGTATATATATGCATATATATAACTATATCATATATATATTATATATATAATTTATATATATAGATTATCTAATATATATAAATAAAGGCAAATGCCACGAAACGAAAAACGGTGAAACAGAAATGAGTGGTGCATATTTAGCCCTGTTAGGGCCCGTCGACACAAAACGGTGCTGGTAAAGGACAGATTCATGTTCAGTCAGGCCTAGCATACCGCCGCCCTCCCCGTTGGTTTAAAACATTTCCATTCGTGGCATTTGCCTTTAATATTATATTATATTTATTTATGAGTTGATACATATTTATTATTATATTAGATTATATATTTATATATATAATATTAACTTAATTAATTTTGATCTTCTTAGTTTTTTCATGGTACAGTTGCAATTACTTTGTATCAGGGCAGAGGGCGCCTGCGCAGTTAGATGTTTTCACCAAATACATGCCAGTACACAGTTCCATCAATGGACATTCACTGCCCAAACCGCCGTGCAATTCTACAAGACTCTGATTCTTTCACTTCCCATATTTAATAACTCACTCTCCCCAGTTCTTTACTTCCCCAGTTACCCTCCCGGACCTTAATCATGCTCAGATCTTACTCTCAAGATTTTATTTTTTTTACATACGAAGCCATCCGGCCCAATAAATGCCACCAGTTTAAGCCGAGTTCCTGGGGAAGATGAGCAGTGTCAACGGTAATTCTCAGGTAAGGCAGGCGGCACGAAATCACATGCGCGGAGAGAGGTCTGTGGGATGCCCGAGAGACACTCTTGTTTGGTCCTCATAATTTACGTAAACTATGGAAAATTCCCCGGTTTTAGTTGGAGTGGGAATTCAGTGCCTGATGTTTGAATGATTTTCAAATCAAGGCTTTATGCTATTAAGTGTGTTTCCATAAACTTGTTTTTTTTTTATGAAGTTGGTGATGGTTAACTGGTTGATCACACACTTAGCTTGTCATGTAAAAACTCACAGAATTCATGGTTAGTTTATTTTGTAAACTCATACGACAAATAGCACCCTTGTTGTCGGGAAGTTTTAATCCCTGTGCACAAAACTAAAAGCCCAACTTAACGAGGAATGGCAAAGGTT
>NC_061107.1:1576583-1600929 GCF_015104395.2 Macrobrachium nipponense
AAAATAATATTAGACTTTTCCCTGCGTTTGGCATCAAAGCTTAACTTCTTGGCTTCTTTAGAGCAAACTTTGCCATTAATCTCTAATAGTTATCGTAGTCCTTGATTGCTTAAAACTTAGATCCAGAGTGTCAACATTATTAAATTTTTCACAATCTTCTCAATTGTTTTCCTTGCCTTTTACAGAAATCATCCATTTTACCTTGGAGTCATCTGGTGTGATACCTCACGTTGTTGTGACACGACCTGACGATTTTTTTAGTTTTTTCCATTCTCTTTTATTGATTACTCTTGCCAAGGAACAAAAAAGTATGCAAGATTTTGGATAGTTTACAAAATAAACAATAGGTACTATTGTTGGTCCGTTTACAAATCTCCATAAAGCAAGCAACCAGATGAAAAAAAGCTTGTCATTCACTTCTGCAAATCTTCTCTTTATAATACTGGTTCATTTACTCGTTTCCCACTACGAGTAATTGTACTGTATGATTGTCGATCATTCACTTATTATCCTCTCTCTCTCTCTCTACAATAGTAATGGGAGCTGACTGGTGACACTGTTGTCAGTAAAGCACTGCTGAAAGCCAGGAGAAGACGTTGGTTCAAAGCTGGTCACGGCTGAGGAAAAGAAAGTATCAAATACTTCGAGTTTGTTGTACAGAAATTAATACGAACAAAATTATGAATCCCTTGGATCAAACTTAAACGTGCTACATTAAAAAGACTCAGAAAGACTATCGTTTGTTACGAAAGTATGAAATCCTTGAGGTCACAGTTGAAGGTATCACCGTTAAGAAATTGCAGAAAAAGGGAACTCAGAGGAAGTCCTGGACGGTATGCAGACGGAGGCGCAGCTTGCAGAGGCACTAGGTGTTGTCAATGAAGTTACAGACACAGAGGAGGAAGAGACAGGTGTTTGAAGAGTAAGAAGAACCATCCGCTGTCATTAACTGCATCTCCTGTGGTAAAAAGATATTTTTGGTTCAAGAAATGTGCAAAGTGTGTGAGAACCCATGTCAATCTCTATACTCCGTGTTCTATGATGAATAACGATGCTGATGAGCCTGTGCTTTGTTCCATCTGCAGTCGGAGTCAGAGTATTCATACTGAACAAATGAAGGCCAACATAGAACAACAGAAACAAGCCCAAAATATGATCGCTAATTCTGTGAGGAGATTTCAACCAGCCAAAGTAGGGGACACTGTGATGGTTCCTGTTCCATTAGTTGACCGCGGACGTGCAGAGTTTCCTAATGTGAAGGCAGTTGTTTTTCAGGCATTGGACAATGGCGCATATAAGTTTGGTACAAAACACGGCCTGCTTAAACAGGTGTACACGCGCAATCAATTTACTCCATGTCTAGAAAAATTCCTCTCGCTAGATGATGTTGTACAGGAGCGGGAAGTAAGCCTGCGGGAAGTAGCCATTGCAGAATCAATGGGACAAGGTCAGGGATGCGCTAAATGCTCTTGCACTAAGTCATGTATGACCAGACGCTGCAAGTGTTTACAAAATTTTGTTTTATGCAACAGCAGATGCAAATGCAATGCCTCTTGCTCTAACAAGGTCAACACACAAATACATTAAACTTTGATGTATTTTGTAATCTATTTTCTTTAATGTATTGAACATACACTTATGTTTATCATTTACTTTCTTTCAACTAGTTACTTGCTAAAACTTAATACGTTTTGATGTATTTGAAAGTTGTATTTTCTGAAAATGAATAAATGAGTTACGTTCACTACGTTTTATCATTCCCGCCGCTTTTTTTTTCCATCTGGCTGCTTGCTGTATGGGACATTTTGTAAACTGACCAACGATAATTTTGTAAACTGACCAAAAAAATCTTGGTTGTTTTGCAAAATGTTGAGAAATTTAAGTCATTTTGCAATGTGAAAACAACGAAGTTTGGTCCTTTTGCATAATGGCCGGCAATTTTGTAAAATGAACCAATGTTTTGCAAATGGCCGTAACATATACACCCAAGGTTTTAGTCATGTGAATAGTGAAGTTTTCAATAGAGAGAGAGAGAGAGAGAGAGAGAGAGAGAGAGAGAGAGAGAGAGAGAGTGCCCTTCAAACCTTGAAAATCTCGGTCCTTTGAACAGCAGCCCATAAACGCTAGGAATATCCTATTAGTAGAGAAATCCTGTCCTCTCATTGGCTGCATCAACCTCAACAATGGTTAGTGGACGTCTTCTTTACTAACACTGATTTTATGAATGAATACAAACTGAGGAGAAAATAGCGTAAGATCTAAGATCTATATTAGTCTTCACTGAATATCGGCTTATAAATCATGATTTTATTAGATAAAAACGTACGTACAGTTGGATTGATTTTAAAATCATATAGATGACATAAGAAGAAAACAAAATTAATCCCATTAAATGTGAAATGAAAAACCTCTATTTCATTGTCATATTTCTCTCTAAGATTCCTAAGAATATGTTTTAAAGTCTTCTGATGACAGCTATAGACAACGAAAAACTAATATTCAATAAAAATCAGGGTTATAAGTTTGTTTGTTTGTGCTTGATGACAACTAAGCAGTATGACGTCACAGCTAACAACAACCACTGGCAAAGACCAATCAGGGCTCAGGCAGACAACCAGTGAGAAGGCAGGACATTTCCCGCCAATGTTCAAACTGTCTTGCACATCACGAGAAACGTCTTTCAGACGCTCTAGCTTTGGTGGCCTCGAGAGTTAAAGTCGTTCTTTGTTTTGATGGAAAATCGAGAAAAGCCTTAAACTAATACTTAGATACTCTTACAACTGCTTTATTAACTTATTTATAAAAGGACATGAACTGTTTAATCATTGATACTCATCTAATTGAATAATATGTCGAATTTTTAATCTGTCTGAGCATTGGTAGGATGAATCATCCTACTACGTATGTCACTTTACATACTACATAAAAAATTACTTGATATTAAATAAAATTTTACATAGAAATAACATTGATTCAGGTACTGTAAAGTTAATATTTTTATTAGCTTAACGAAATACCCATTCAACCTTAAAAAATAACGATTATATTCATAAAGCTAGAGCGTTTGAAAGAAGTCTTTTGCGAATTTACGTAAACAGCAGTGCATAAACGCTAGGAACACCCTAATGGCGGGAAAATCCTGGCCTCTCATTGGCTGTTTCATCCTGAACTGTCATTGGTGGATGCTTTCTTTACTCCTACCGTTTTATGAATGCAATACGACTTGGGTCAGAATCAGAGATAAATCTATAGATAGTGTTTGCTGAATTACATCAAATAAATCATAATCAAATCAAATTTAGAGTATAATTAGGTTATTTTCTTATAAAATACAGACAATATGTGATTTATAATTAATCTTATAAAATCTAAAATTTACAGGGAAATAATTGACTCTACACTGGACTACAATGCATGTGTCGTCTGTATAACTAAGCTTAAAAATACTAAACGGGTTACTCGTCATTAATGAATGTAATAATTCGAGCTAATAAATCGTATTTCCTCATTTAATTCTTATCCTATATTCGAAGTAATATATTCTAAAATTTTCCTATCTAACGATACAATACAATAATTCTAAAACTATAATAACCAGTATAAATATTGTAAAATTCCCTCGTCCCTTGGCAACTTATGGCAACTTCTACATAACAACGTTGACGTCAGGGGCAACAACCTATCAGAGGTAGGCTGCTGGCCAGTGAGAGGTACGTATTTTTCCCGCCAATAAAGTCATAACGACGAAAGATTTGCATTTCATCTCTTTCTGCGCGTTGTTGTTGAGATTTCGCCCAAATGGTGTGGAGAAACGGACGTTTCAAACGCTCTAACTAAAAGTGGCCTTATGCTATTTAAGAAAAACAAAAAAAGGCTTCAGGAAGCCAGCACTAAACGGCTTCTTTGATAATGTTTCTCTATAAATGAAAGTTAAATATCAAATAATCAATAAACTTTTTACATTACAATATCATCCATTTCATTTACTAATTCAAAACACGAGTTTATGTCTGCTATGTCGAGTGTAAATACTGATATTTTATTTTATTTCCTTCATTCTTTCTTTTTATTTTATGAAGAACGAGAATTCCTTAAACCTAACTCTGGAGATTTTATCACATCCAAAAATTTTTTATCACAAAAATTTCTTTAAAAGAAGTTATACGGAATAAATCAATGAATACTGTTCCATTTAAATACCAAATACATAATGGCGTTTGTATGTCAGCAGTTAATAGGATGAATCATGCCTACTAAAAGGATATCATCCTACTAACTTATGTCAAATTACTGTCCTCGTTTTGCTAAAACAAAAACCTAATGAGTGTTGTAATTTTTAAATTCAAATCTAAATATAAATAACGTTGATTAAACAACAACTGTACATAATCCCTTTCAATGGTTTCCATTAAACCTCGTTAACACGTTAAAAAATATTGATCATAGCCTTAAAGCTTTCATAGCTAGAGCGTTTCAGTCACTCGCGATTTTCAGAGCAGGGACTTTCATCAGCAGCTCATAAAGGCGAGGAACACCCTATAGCAAAAACAATACTCTCCTCTCACTGGCTGTTTCGTTCTGAACTTCCATTGGTAGATGCCTTGCTTCACTACCACTGGTTTTATGAAATGAATACGACCGGGGCAAAATAAAGAAAAATCTGTTGTAATATTCGCTGAATTACATAAAAATAAATCATAATTAAATTCAAATTTAGATTGTAACTAAATTATTTTACATATAATAGTGACAATACGCTTGAAAATTATGATTAATTTCTTATAAAATCTGCAATTTTCAGGAAATAATTCTTTACACTGGATACCACGCAGATGTCGTCTGCATAACCAAGGCTTAAATACTAACTGGTTACTTCTCATTAAATGAATGTAATAATAAGCGATTTTACCTTCTTTTCTTATATTAGAAGTAATATATTCTAAATTCTCCCACCAAACGATACATAAGACCTGAACTTAATAACAGTATAAAATATTGTAAAAACTTTCGTTCTCTTGGCATCTTATGGCAACTTCTGCATAACAACAGATAACGTCACGGACAACAACCAATCAGAGGTAGGCTGCTGGCCAATGAGAGGACGTATTTTTCCCGTCAATAAATCATAACACAAGGCAGTTGCTGTTGAACTTTTGCCCAAATGGTGTCAGGTACGACTTTCAAACGCTCTAGCTAAGATGACTTTCAACCAAAAGGTGTGAGAAAATTTGGCTTTCAAACGCTCTAGCTAAATGGCTTCAACCAAAAGGTGTGAGAAACGACTTTCAACGCTCTACTATGAGATTCAAGAGGGCCTCTGCATTACATAGGTTGAATAAATTTGGTCCATACAATGTAAAGTTACTTTCTTTTGAAGATGGGCCAACTTACTCAGAGAAAAGGTTTCGAACGCACTCGTTACGTAACTTATGACAGCATTTTCTTCCCTCTTTCTCGAAGGCTATACTTCTAGCAACAATGATATACAAATTTAAATACAAGCAAAGGAGCACACCTTTATGAACTCTGAAACCTCTCCACTGATAATTATCATAATGAACAAACCAACAAAAATATGTTAATAAATACAAAAACACTTCGATTATTAGTCTAACTCCCAAAAACAAGTTTTCCTAAGAAATTACGTCTACTTTATAGGTCACAATCAGATTGACAAGATGTAGGGAAATAGTTGTAATTTTCAAAAACATAGTAGACAAGCTTGATTTGATAACTGCTATATCCAATGTCCAAGCAATTTTTATTATTGGCTATTTACCTATTTACTGAAAAAAAAAAAAAATAGCCGGTACCGTACTTTGGCTTTAAACCTTCACCAGTAATTATCATCAGAATGATAACTTCATGAGGCTCCACCCACTTTGGCCTCGTTGTATTTCAGGATAACACTGAAGGCTACCTTGGACATTGTTGGATTAGAAAATTTAACTTCTGGCTATAAAAACTAATTTCTCGTAGTAGTTAAAAGAAGTGCTAAATGATCCTCAAGGATCCCAGCAGTTGGCCTAAACGTTTAATTCATGTATATTACTGCTATATTGTTGCGGCACTACTGCTACGGTAGTATTACTATGCTAGCACAGATACCCCACCCACATCTATGTATCGTTCCGCCATTCATAAAGTCTTTGGGTTTCAGATCCGATTGAGTTTCTGTCTGGTGGATGGGCGGGGCAACATTTGTCAAAAGGTGTTTACTTTGCTTACGTAATGAATGTTTTTCGACTCTTGGCTCGTAATCATTGATCATGGCGTCGGCTAGATCATTTTTGCTCTATAAAAATTAAAACTATCGTGTTTAGGTTATTGATAATGCTGACAAAATGTTTGTGTGGTTGTAAAATATACATATGTCAACTTTCAGCTACATCGATACTTTGACAAGGAGCAAAGTCCAAAAAACCGTGTTACAGAGACCCTGAATCTCATAGTAGCATAAACTATGTTTTGATGCTGTGTTTCTCTATAAATTAAGTTTAATGTTAAAATCCATTAATAGATTACTCAAAGCGCAATATCAATTTGAATACTAAATTCAAATCACGAGCCTGTCTGCTTTGTAGTACCGGAAACTTAGCTCATATACTATTTTTGTCACTTACCGAGGGTTTTATACTAACGAAATTAAAAGTTTAATAGATTTTACAATAGATTCTATATAAAAACATTATTTTTACTACCTATAAAACATTTATTTTATTACCTTTATAGGTAGATGCCACCCCACAAAAAACCTAATATATAAGTAAATAACTCTTAATTTCGGAAGCCATTCGAACAGAGTTTACAAAGTGCAGTTCATAAATGCTAGGAACGCCAAATGGGAAGAATCTCTTACCTCTGATTGGCTGTAACATCCTCAGCAGTGATGGTTGTTCCATTACTTACCAACTATATTTTTATAAATGGAGGATATGTGGGTAAAAAAAAAAAAAAAAAAAAAGTCATAAAATTTGTGTACATATTTACTAAATTAACATGTTTTATAATATAAAAACTTAAAATTAAAATATAAAGAATACGAAATACATTGTATGAGCATGTATTTATTTACATAGAAAAATATATTGTTAACAGCAGGAAAAATTATTTACACTATAAAAGTATCCAAGAAGTACTATTTCTGTTGGCGTGTTATAGCAACAGCATGACATAGAGCATGAAGTTACAGCTATAGTATGGAACACGAACACTCACAAGTCAGGGTTATGACTAATGGCAAATAGAAATCAGATATTTTAGTGCATAGGCTCAAAATGGCCTTAATTCACGGAGAAACATCTTTCAAACTTTCTAGCTATGGCGTCTTTGAGGATTGTCATTATTTTGAAGGGAATTCGATTATTCCTGAACCTAATCCAGTATATACTTATATATACTTACCCCTTATTTTATTTATGATTTTATGAAAGGAATTTAAACATGAAATCATTCATCAATCTCCTATTTTAATACATACAATTGTGACTACATGGCAGTTCAGTTTAGTAGAATGAATCACCCTACTACTTAAGCTATTAGCAGGATGATTCATCCTTACTACCAGTGTCTTAAGTAAGTTCAGTATATACTATTTATGTCACTTACTCCATCATTTTGCTTAATGCATTTAATAATTAATCCCTTCTATATACAAGACAAAAATAAATAAACATCTCTAAATGAATCGCATAACTGGACTTAGGAGAATGACCCAAAACTTAATTTACTCTTTAAGAGCAAACCACCCCCACCCCACGCCCCCTCACCAGCTTCTTGTAACAGCAGGGAAATTCTTGACCTTTCATTGGCTGCACCATACTCAACAGTGATTGGTGTATGCCTTTTTTTTTGACTCACAACACAGACAATTAGCTACAAATGGTGTAGTCTATACGAACACTCCACTAATTACATTACAGGTTAATCAAATCCTATCAAAACTATCCAGTCTTTTAAGAAAATGAGAAGTAATTGCAATTAGTCTTAACGCATCCAAAGGATTATGACCTATACACTTGCTACGCTGCCAGATGTCGTTTGCGTTCCCAATTTTGAAATACTAACTGATTACTCTTCAGAAAAATGGATATAATATTTTGATGGCAGATAAAGTTTATTCAACCACTTTTGTTTACTTTTAAATCCAATGAATATGTTCAACATTCTTCCGATAATAATATACAATGCGAAGTTCCTATCAACTTAGAAAAATAATATAACGTTTATCTCTAAGTGTATGATGGCGAACGAAAACGTGGACGCCTGAGGAGTACAACACCTTGAACGACCAATCAGGGTTAAAAACAATGATTAACGCTGTCAGGAATTAACTTAGTAGTTTCCCACAGCACGGTTCTTGCTCCCAGAGCGGCCCAAAACAGATGACGCTTCTGTAAAAAAAAAATAAAATATCGATGATAGAAAATAAAAATAGAAATAGATGAGCAGAGTTACAAATCCTGTTCAAGCCTTATTAACACATCAGTATAGATCAGATATGATAGCAAAAAGTCTTGGCTTAATTGCTTAGAACCAGGAAGGGGCTAGAAAAGGTTCACTGATGGAGAGATACGAGGAAACAGATCAAAATAAAAGTTCAAATGAGGAATAGGATAAAAGTCTACTGGGGTTGCACAAAAGATTCCACTTACTACGGTACATGAAACATAAACGTGCTAGCACAGAAACAGCAGCTGTTACTCAAAGAAAACTAAATTTGCTGTGGGTCTGATTTCTGGTGAAGTAGGGTTTGATTTATTCCAGGACATTTTTTCTCTTCACAGGCTGTCTTGTCAGTTTCTCGGAAAGACACAACTTCAATTGTTACAGTTATATAACTATTGCTGTTTGTTAGTTCGCCCCAGTTTTCGGCCAACATTTGCTGGATGGAAGAGAATGAAGGAGAAAGGTGTGTAGATGGTTAATGGGTGGGGAAGGAAGGAGTTATGCCCCGTATGTATCCACCTTTGTCAAACAGGGTAAATTCATGCAAAGTAAAGTAGACAGCCGCACAAGCGCGAAGATATCGTTTGTTAATGTACTTGTCGACCACATATAGAAATGGATGTATATTGTACCTCGATCCACACGGGGCTAGTACTAAAACCGACGTCCCAAGGAGCTTCCACCATGTTTAGTACTTGCACCTCAGAGTAGGTGACGCGCAGGTGGGGATATCAACCGGAGGAGGGTTAGGATTTGAGAGTTGAGAAGGAGCCTGGGCAGGAGGCAGGAAAAGGTAAGATATCCTGTGGTTTTGGGGTATACTACACTTCTTACACTATTGTCTGTCGCTGCTCCAGTCGTCATCTCCCACTGGCGATCTCGGGAGAGTGGTAGATGTTTCTGCCATGGAGAGAATAAATAGTTCAGATATAGACAAACTAAAGCCAATATTTAATAAAAACTCGGATCAAACGTTTGTCTGTTTGCGCTTTATGGCAATACCTACTAATATTCAGCGTGACATCACTACAGCAGATTGAGTAGTTAACAAGGGCACACCCACCAATCAGGGTTGAGGCTGACAGCCAATGAGAAGACAGCTTTTTTCAAATGATTTTAAGAGCCGAGAGACTTGTTTTTCAAAACGCTCTAGCTATGGAGGCTTTGAGAATTAAATCGGTCGTCTATTTTTTTTTTTTTTTTTTTTTTTTTTTCACCGAAATCGATAACGTCCTTTCAGCTTTACTGAGATACATGCTTACAGGTTTTTATTAACGTTTCTATAACAAATATTTACTACTTAAATGCGAAATGCAGTTAGTAGGATGAATCATCCTACTCCTTATATCACTTACTGCACCGTTTTGCCAAAACTTAATCAATTATTTGTTATTACATCCAATTCCCAATAAAAATTACATCGATTTAACACCTGTGAAAAAATCAATATTTCGAATAGTTCAAGCAAAAGATTGTTAAAATCTTAAAAATGATTATTACTGGCTCAACCCCCCCCCATAGCTAGAGCGATTCAAAGACGTCTCTCCCGCTTTATTTATTAATTTATTTTGCGGTGTGGGGAGGGGGGGATGGGGGGGGGGGGGGAGGGGGGGGGGGGATTCGAGGAGGTTCTCTGTATAAACGCGAGGAACACCACTGGCTTGAGAAGCACTCCTGTCCTCTCATTGGCTGCATCGTCCTTGGATGTGATTGGTGGATGCATTCTTTACTAATACCTGCTTTATGAGTGAATGCCATTAAAAACAATAGTGTGACGGCTTTAATAGTATTCTCATTCACTAAATGCCATCTTCATAATTGAACTATCTTCATTATAATTTAGATCATGTAAGAAGCCACAAACAAATCCTATCACAACACTTGAAAGCGTGTTATCCAAAGCCAAGGTTTAACATGTTAACTGTTAATTCTTCCATAAAATGAATGTGTTAATTAAAGCAGATAAAGAGCATCTCGCAGCTATAATCTCCTCCTATATTATAAGAATATATTCAATAGAAATCCGGACAAAATGTTTGCCTATTAGTATTTAATGATATTGATATACAGCATGGCATTAGAGGTCGAGTGGTGAACACGGGCACAAACCAATTAGGATCGGAGCTCACAGCCAAGGTAATTATTCCCCGTCGTTGCTCGAATGGCAACATCACGAGTAACCTCTTGTTTTCGTTTTATGGGAAATCAAATCTAAAATTCTTCCAGTTAATTATGAGATACAATTACAGCTCTTTTAGTAACGTTTGTGTAAAAAGCAAATGAAGTATTCAAATCATCAAGTACTACTTAAATATCAAATAGAAATTGTGAGTCTATCTCTGCGTAGTTTGTAGGATGAATCAACCCACTATTTTGAAAAATGGCTAATAAATCATACGAAATTCAATTAAATTCCAAATAAAAATATTAATTGAACAAATGTAAATAAATATCGTTAATCCTTTAAGCACAGCTCATTAAAAACAAACAATAAACTTTAAAAATAACGTTTATAGTCTTAAAGTCCTCATAGCCAGAGCTTTTGAAAAATGTCTCTGAGCCCCAGCAGTGATTGGTTTTATGAATGGAGACAGCTAGATAAAGCTGTGAAGGCAATCTACATGTATAGTCAAAGGAAGAATTACGTGATATATAACTTTTTTTAATAAATGAAAGCTGAATGAGTTAAAAAATAGATTTAAAATACTAAGAATGCAATATTTAACTCTAATAATGTATATTTTAGGTTTATTGTTTATCCTGGATTCCCATGAGTAGGTTTGAAAGAATTCTGATAACACACACGGAGGAGGTAAAACTAATATTGAAACATAATAAGCAGATATTCCTCGCCAAAAGTATAACAAAAAGGTTTTCCTCGCATTTATGAACTGCTGTTTCGTAAGTGGGGTCTTTTAACAGTGCACAGAACGGGGAAGGATCTATGCCACGTACACCAAATGGTCCCACAAATTGGTACATCTGAATGAATTCTCGACTCCTCGATTTCTAACTGTTTTAGGATACGCTTTTCTTGGAAAGAATGAAATCTGTAGCAGGGGATGAATGAAAGATCTCCCAGCTTACCTTCTGTGGAATGGCTTTCGGTGGAAAACTGGTAAGATTCAAGCGGAGATCGATAAGGTGACTTTCCCGTGCTTAATTTCCACTCATCTCCACTCATCTCCAGCCTCACTTGGCTGACCAGCTCACTGAATCCTTCGGCCAAATCAGGTCATATGGGTCATATGGGGTCGCATATCCACTCCTTTTAAGAAAGATATAAAAATTGATCGGAACTCGTACAATGTCTGAAAGGAAAATTTATGAAAAAAAACGAATTTATTTGTTTGGCTGGGCTGAAATAAAACAGAATACGTAAGTTGATTAAATTTCGTGATATTTTTGGTTTTCTAGAAACATCTTTAGTAAAAACGGTCAGCAGAAGCCACCATCTTCGTTAGCAGTTTTTTTTAACGAGGTTAAAAACGTAGCCAGGATAAGAGCTCATTAAAAATCGGATTACAATAAAATGAGGCAGATATGATAGAAAAGAAACATTAATTTCGAGCCAACAAAGACTAAACTCGTTTTAAAGAAGGGCTTGCCAAAATAGTCTCCTAATTATCAGGAGTTTTCTCTCCCCTGATCATATTCACGACGGGGAAAAAAATTGTCGTATAAACGGCGAAGATACATGATAGGAGAAAGTTGGCTCAAAAATTTGATAACAAAAATTTTGCCAGAAGTTTGGCGAAACAGGATCAGGGATAAGTCTGTAAAAGTAATTTTGACATGGACAACGAATAAGCGCATACGCAGGACTTTGATGTTGCGGATTGCTGAAGAAGCACAATGATTCTATTATAAGCTGTTTTGAAAGCCAACAATATTTCGCTTAATCCATTTATCTCGATAAAATGATACTGAAAAGTTGGTCCTGTATCTCAGGAATGAGATTAAGTCATGAAAGCTCATTGTTGCATTAAAATGAAATGATAAAGAAAAATATAAATTAAATATGAATATACTTATGAGATTCAACATAAAACACATTGAAAACAAAAGCCTAAGTCTGATACATACATGAAGATATGTCATATCACTTGCCATAACTTGAACCTAACCTAACTTAGGATGTCCTTCATATCCATCTCAAAATATATTTACTTTTGACAAGTTAAGATAAACTTCGTTTGATCATATTATAATAATAAATAAATAAAACTGAAATTAATTCGCTCTCGCCTGATATCCAATTGTACAGGAGATTGAATAAGTTCAAATGAAGCGCTTTCTGGTAGAATGTTCTCCTGATCCAGAAAATATAATAATTCTGTAATCTGAGCTAAATAAATATGCGTAAGTACCTCATTTAATAAAGCTTTCTCTAGGTTGTTTGAGTTACGTTCATACAAAAGAAAGTATGGAATGAAATGCTATGAATAACATAAGCACTGAATGACCTACATCAGGAGTTCGGCAAGTTTTCGAGAAAAGTCAATCATAATCTTTTACGTCAAAATCCGGACATGAAACTCTGAAACGCCATTTTGGCAACGTCCCTCCGCTTTCCAAAATCCCTACCCCACCCCCACCCCACCCTCCTCGTTACTGTAACTCTGACCCGGCCAGAGAAACTCAATGTATCGGTCTCGCCACTGATATCACTGCTTTCCAGGATCTGGAAATCATTTATACCAGTCCCTCATCAATCGTAGCACCTAGCGGAAAGCCGTTAAAGTGGTACTCGGTGTTCCAGCATAGACAAAAGAGAACACACACACACCACGTACACTCGCTGCCACTGCCAAGCGCTTTACCGGTGTCATTTGAGGACGTTCCAATGTAATGAGTTGGTGACGCATTGCGCGTGAATTTCTGAGTTTGAAATTGATTCTTGCCTAATTGCTTGCAGAATGGATAGGATAATGACGCTGGAATAATTCTCAGCTCCATAATGAAAACGGGCATAAAAAACACGCTAGGAAGGCTGGCAGTTTGGTGATTACTCTTTTACAGGTATTTCTCGTCACGCTTTGATGATGACCCTTGGTCGGTCGGTACCTTGGAAGTTTGGTATTCTCACCAAATGTTCTTCACCTCGACTAAATATTTATGATGTAGAGAAAACAAGGACTTATCCAATTGCCTATATAATTTTCTTCGATAAAATGATAGATAAAAAAATAAATAGAAGAATTCGTCAGCCTCGTGATAAAACTAATCTCAAATATTTTCCCATGTGGTACTCCTTTACAATAATTTCTTTGAAACTTTGTGAATTGTACGTATAATACCACCTTCATCTAATGTTTGAACTGCTTGAACATAAAGATTAATCATTCCTTTGGTGACATTTATACAAAATATAATCATCTTGGCTTTGCGGTGAATTTATATTTGCGTGTGACATCATCCATGAATATAATACCTTGTGGGCTGATCTGAATGCAACTATCGACACTTTGATGTTATCAAGAATGTGTCCTCTTTTTGTTTGCATATTGGCATTGGCATTCACATATAACGTTGGGTGTGAGTTTCGTTTCCTTAAACCGACGCTATGTGAAATTATTTGTAAGACTTTGAGTTTTAGCAACTTTATACCGAACACAACCATATGATTCATGACTGTGTTTTATTGACTTTATACGGAATACAACAATATGTGTTTTATTAGCTTTAGACGGAATACAACGATATCATTAACACGTTTGGTAGAAAATATCTACAAAAGTTTTGCTTTCTTCTAATAATTATAAAAAATAATGGAAGTTTATTTTATCTCAATACATCAACTTCATAAAGTTCTCATCAAAAGAGACTTTTACTGTACATGTGAATGTACATATTTATTCAACAAGAAACGAATGTTTTTTCCATTTTTTATTCAGCGTTCCGAGAGCAACGCATTACTCTTTAAAATATTTTTCGTGGTGTGAATCATCTATGATAACATTTTTCATATTTTTTCAAAAGTTGTTTGTGGTTTAGTAGCTTCGGAATTAGTAGTGCTGAATAGTTAGAATAGCTGTGGCAATCGAACAAGGGACCTGTAGCTGAAGTAGAGGAGTAATTCTAGTAGAAGTAGTTATGGTATTAGTTACAATAGCATTATTACAATTAGCTGCATTGAAGTCCTATTGGAATATTCAGGTTTAGAAGTAGCGTTTGTATATCTTGCATCTTTATCAATTATCTTTATCCAAATCAAAAACATTTTCTCTCTTCGCATTTTTATAAAAAAACCACTTCATGTCTGTATCCTTCAATTTCTAAGTTAGGAACTAAATTCTCACTAGATAAGAATCATTAGCAGCGAACCAAGTTAGCAATACTTCTCTGCATCAGCTATGTCTCTCTCTTCACGGAGATTAACAAAAGCAATTACGAACTCGACTTTACCCAGAAATATTCCCGAGGAGGTCTAACACAGAGCTCCAGAGGCTGTGTCTGGGGAAACAGATAAACACTGAAATAAGCAATAGTAATAAAATGAGCAATGGCTGACTAATTTGAGCAAGGAACAAGGAACGCTAATTGTCTGCAGTTGGGAATGAGATGTAATCTTCGGGATTCATGTAGCGCTGGTCATTCAACAGCTAAGAGAGGATATTTTATTTTTTAATTTTTTAAATGGACAAATTTTGTTTTTACAAACGTTGATGTCATATGGGTGGGAACCAATCATCTCTCCTTATTAGGTCTCTCTCTCTCTCTCTCTCTCTCTCTCTCTCTCTCTCTCATCCTCTCTCTCTCTCTCTCTCTCATCATTAGGTATAAGTTTGATGTCACATTGGAACCAATTTATCTCTCTCTCTCTCTCTCTCTCTTCTCTCTCAATCTCTCTCTCTCTCTCTGTAATCATTAAAAAGTATAAGTCTGATGTCCCATTGGAACCAATTTTCTATCTCTCTCTCTCTCTCTCTCTCTCTCCTCTCTCTCTCTCTCAGTATCATGAAAAGGTATATAGTAGCTCTGAAGTCTTTCTGTTTTGTACACAACAAACGAATTCTCCTTTCACCTTTATTGGTGCCAAATGTTGAGGCATTCACAATTCACTTTATGACCACTTCCCCACTAATTCCGTTAAGAGCTCTCTCTCTCTCTCTCTCTCTCTCTCTCTCTCTCTCTCTCTCCTCTCTCTGTCAGTCACCTCTCAAATTCAATAAATACATTAAAGTCCTCGGCACACCCTGCTATCGTCAATTTCCTCCCATCTGACACGGGAAAGGAAAAGTCACGAACTGAATTGTGTCGTACTGATGAAAAGAACCATAGAGGGAGAGTTTCCTTACCTAACTGATCGAATTGCACTGTAGAGTTTAGTTACCCGAAGTTGTGCATCATATAACGATATGCATTAAAATACAGGTATACTTTATACATATTACAGATGCATGTGTGAGTGTGCGTCTTCTAGCCATGAATTTGGAAAAGAACTGATCTGGTAAGAATGATAAAATTCTATTTCAATAACGCCTTCTTGAGAATAGCAATCATCACTTCTGATATTGCAAACAATGATGCGTATTAATCGCATATTACCGCACCTACAGTCTAAAGAAAAGTTTCAAGATTAAACCGTTTCACTACCTCGCATCTTCGATGGGTATAATACCCATCCTAGCGTTCTGCCTCATTATCAATAGAAGCTGGCTCATTTCCGCGCACCTGAGCTATTGTCAGGCTTACCTGTATTCAGAATTCATCTACCTTTACATGGCTTAATGAATTTCGTATCAGTTTCACAGTTTCCATTTACATTTTGAACAGCACTTGGACCAGACGCTACTTATCAAGACGGTGGGTAAGTTATCTATCCTTTGCCTTTTGGAGCCTTTGGAATACTTTACTTCTTCCATTCAAATGCTTGTTTATTTCAACCTGACCTCGATGCTCGACTTTGTAAATGCCATCTCTTGCGCGAGTGTTTATCCAGAAACATCACATGAGTTCTGTCACGGTTCAGTGGAGCAATACGGTAAAACCAAACACTTAATTCACTTTTAAGTACGTCTCTGTAGGGCACATTTTGAAAACAGCTTCAAAGGCACAGGAAACCATTTCGAAAGGAGCATTACAGACCTTCACGTAAGTAAACATTCCGCATGCTGAACTCGTACCCATCCACGAGTGAACTTCAAATACTTGATTTTCGTGTTTTCCACTGACGAACAGAATAGCTTTATGGCTTCACTTCGAACACGGATTTTCTCTCGTTAGGGCCACAAATACCGTTGGACGTTATCGGGGATTATGGATATATCTCTGTACATTTCCTCCTGGCACAACACAATGATTATAAGCTAGACCAGTAGAGAATCATGGGGAAGGTATCACCCACGCTATGTCACCCCTCTTCTACGGGTCGTCAGACTTCTCTCCTCTCCATTATAACCGAAGGGTTTACGTTACTAGTTAGGAAGAGCAAATCCTCTGAGTCTTCATTACACAAATGCTAGTCTCCTTTTGTCGGGCCAGAAAAGATTGAACTGCTTAAACGGACCACTACAGAAGGTCTTGTAAACAAATCTTCAAGGTTTTCAGAATGGGTTATCCGGCGTTCCTTGATATTTCCAGTATCTAGAAATAATTAGAGATACATATGACGTTTATCCAGTTTTAATGAGTGAAAATATCACCAATTCAAAGAGTAATTGTGCTGACCCTTCTACGCAGCATACAGGAATAAATAATAGCCAACTCTATATGGTTGAATGGGGGACTTGAATAATGGAAGAAAAAATAGCGTATGGTTCAAACACAGACTAGAAGTAGGAACGGATGGCAGTGTTCAGTGCTGCAGTTCTTGCATCTGCAAGGATAATTAGTGGTTGCTGGTTTATTGGTACGGGTATGTGTTGAGGATAGATGACGAGGAGGGAGTGAAGAGGGATTGGAAGGAACCTGATAGAGGAAGAAGATCGAGAGGGAGACAGAGAATGAGATGGCGAGATAAGTGAAGGCAGATATGGAGGAAAGGGGTTTGGGGTTTGGTAGGATGATGCCTTTGATAGAAGGCAGTGGAGGAGAGGCCGCATCGGGCAACCGACCCTTTAATGTAGGGATAACGGTGTGAAAGAAGAAGAAGAAGAAGAAAAAAAAGGTTTATTGGAAAAAGGAATAAATATAAAACGGCTGGGGAATTAGATAATTTAGTAGAGCAAACGAAATTCCCTTAAAATTAATTTGAAAAATACAGACAGGCGAATCAAGTGGAGAGATAAAAAAGGGAGAATGAAGGATATTGGAAAATACTCGAATAACATTGGTGGAAACAGAGAAATGATACTGAAGTGAATTTTAGAAGCGAAAGAAAAATGATTTTTATCTGAGGAGAATAATTGAGGGAAGGAAAAAATATCACTATATAAGAAATCTTCATTCGTATAATACACTTTACGTCAAGAAATGCAATGCGAGAAAGAAAATAAAGATTATTCAAAAAATATTCTAAACACTAGAATTTTTGAATTTTTTGAATAAACGACAGAAATGAGAAAAAAATTTAATGAGGCTATTGTAAACCTAGAAAAAAATCTCTAGTAGTGACTTGAGTTTATGAAAATCTGTAAAACAAATAAATAGAAAAATTTTCGTAATGAAAGCACGAAAGGTTAGCAACAGAGATATCTACTTTGAAGGTTTCCAAGATAATCAAAATAATAGGTAAGGTGAATGTGAAATGCAGAATACGTGATTTTAATGATTCTGCAAAATTCATTTGAATATTTAGAAATCGCCTGTAATGAAATACAAATATTTGACAGGCAAAAGAAATGAGGGTGATTTGGTTAACCCTATACAAGTGGTAATTATAACGGCAGATATTGTCTCGTACGGATACGAAAATATCAGAAGGAGGGAAAATATAGTAGATTCACATCAACCGTGCATTTGAGTCTAGGCCAGTCCCATAGTGCTCTAGAAAAAAAAAAAAACTACGCCTGGAAAATGGATTAAGAAGTTTCAAAAAAAAATTGGAACGTCACAGAATACGTAAAATGAAATATAGTGATTTGAAGGATTAAACTGGATACAAAGTAATCTAATCGTATCGAAAAAGCGTTGACAGCCAATGGAAATGGGAAATACGAGCAGAAAAACGAAGCTAGGTTTATGATTTACAAAACAACATCCCTCAAACTGGAAGGTGGGTGTGAGATTAGAGATAGGTATGCATGAGAAGTGAACGTTTTGAGGAGGAATCATTGTAATTAAGCATGTCAAGAAGAACATTTGCCTATCAGATAGACATTAGATAGACTTTCGAAATGACACTCGGAATCTAATATATAAAAAAGATCATTATTATGGACACCGAAAAAATATCTTTGTCAGTCAATATGATATTTTCCAATTAATGCCTTTGTCTATAAACAATGAAAAGTAGCATCTGTTGAAGGTAATGCCTAGAAATAGAGTACTATACAAACGGAATAGCTGTAATATTGTGGAAAGAATGTCTCCTTTTATATCAAATAGTCTGTGGTAACATCCTTTATCAAATGGCCGATACTTCGAGGAATGATTAAAAAAAAACTGGCATAGAATTTGGGTATATAACCCCCACCTCCCAACCACGCCCCCCCCCCCCCCACGCCCCCCCCCCCCCCCCCCCCCCCCCCCCCCCCCCCCCCCCCCCCCCCCCCCCCCCCCCCCCACCCCCCCACCCCCCCCCCCCCCCCCCCGAAACAATAAAAACTAGTCTCGAGTACTGTGGAAAAAGAGGAGTATTTAATTGAAACATCGGCCGCTGGTTATTTGTAAACGAAAGCCCAGTGTTGGTTTGAGCTTAGTTTTAGCATTCATGGGATAAGTCAGAATGATACAAAAGCGGAGCTTACCAGCAAAGCGAGGAACAATAGATAAAAGTAAAAAAAAATACCCAGTGAGTTAACGAAAAAAGAGAAAACAAAACAGGAATGTATAAAAAAAAATAAACGGGGTAAAATGTGGGATTTCTGAACGACTGTATTTCATAAATGAATACTTTACAATACAGCATTGCCATTTTTATAAAACAATTTTTTTTTTTCATTTCTTACGATTTTTAGAAATAGTACTGTAGATAAATACGTTTTGGATAAAGCAAAAATAATCCCTCTGATAACAAAATTTTAACGAATTGCCGTTTTTCCACAACGCTTGTTGCTTCTGGTTTGTGCGTTTTCATGCTGCAAAGGAGACATTATATACTTTTACTTACGCTTCCATGACCAATAGCAATTATTTCTGAATTTCAGATCAAGTGGCAACTATTTTTCATCGTTTTCAAAAAGGTGGGATTTTCTTTTATTCTATATGATGACCCAAACCAATCACTATATTTCTTTGTGGCGGCAGTTTATTATTTCTATTATTATTATTATTATTAATTATATATATGATATATATATATATATATATATATATATATATATATAGATATATATATATATATATGAGACAGATCGTATATACAACAACAACCAGACAGTTACATAGACTGAACTGATATCCCTACTGGTACACGTCTACGTACCGAGAAAAGCCCCAACAAATTATTTCTTGACTCCATTAGATTGGACATTTCCATCCCAGCAGAAGAAATGGTTTTCGTTGTGAGAAATCACTGGAAAGAGCATTCGGTTCCAAGAGCTCCAGCGAGAGGCTTCACTTCAAGGAACGATAAAGACGAGAATTCTGTCAACACAACCAAGACTTCGATCTTTAGGGGAAAGCAGGGAAACTGTCATACGCATCTTGTGGGAAAAATGTATACCACAGAGAAGTCGGTTACTTAGCTAATGGCACATGGCAAGCGGTCTTGAGCAGCCAGTTGCCAGACGCTGCAGGTGGGTGGGAAAAGGGAAAGGGTATATAGAGTTCAATTTCTTCCTACTTATATCGATATCTTTAGCTTCCGTTGGATTGTAGCTCGAAGGATATTTCCCATTTCTGTCTAGCTTTTCACAAGTCGTTAGTCACACCGGACGCTCATTTTAATGTGTTGTTATGAAATCATCTGCCGACAATATGCGAATTCCAAAGCCGTCGACCAGTGGGTGAAAGTAGAATAAATTTTGTGAAGGGCAACCAGTGAGAAATGGTTTGTCATTGATAGTGCTTAGTCTAATAATAATAATATTATTATTAATATTATTATTAGGTGCTAATAATAATAATAGTATTATTATTATTATTATTATTATTATCATTATTTTTTTAATTATTTTTTTTTTGCTCTATCACAGTCCTCCAATTCGACTGGGTGGTATCTATAGTGTAGGGTTCCGGGTTGCATCCTGCCTCCTTAGGAGTCCAATCACTTTCTTACTATGTGCGCCGTTTCTAGGATCACACTCTTCTGCATGAGTCCTGGAGCTACTTCAGCGTCTAGTTTTTTCTAGATTCCTTCTCGGGATCTTGGGATCGTGCCTAGTGCTCCTGTGACTATGGGTACAATTTCCACTGTCAGATCATCCAGATCCTCTTATTTCTATTTTCAGATCTTGATACTTATCCAATTTTTCCCTCTCTTTCTCTTCCACTCTGGTGTCCCATGGTATTTCGACATTAATGAGTGATACTTCTTCTTGACTTTGTCAATCAACGCCACGTCTGTCTGTTTGCACGTATCACCCTATCCGTTCTAATACCATAATCCCAGAGGATCTTTGCGTGATCGTTTTCTATCACTCCCTCAGGTTGGTGCTCGTACCACTTATTACTGCAAGGTAGCTGATGTTTCTTGCACAGGCTCCAGTGGGAGGCTTTTGCCTCTGAATCATGCCTATTTTTTATACTGGCTCTGTGCAAGTGCAGGGCATTTGCTTGCTATGTAGTTTATGGTTTCATTTTTCGTATTGCACTTCCACATATGGGAGAGATGTTATTTCTGTCTATCATTCTTTGAATATATCTGGTTCTTAGTGCCTGATCTTGTGCCGCTGTTATCATTCCTTCAGTTTCCTTCTTCAGCTCTCCCCTCTGTAGCCATTGCCATGTGTCATCGCTGGCTAGTTCTTTAGTCTGTCTCATGTATTGTCCGGGCATTGGTTTATTGTGCCAGTCCTCTGTTCTGTCTGTCATTCTCCTGTCTCTGTATATTTCTGGGTCTTTCGTCTACTTTTTATTAGTCCTTCTTTCCATGCACTCTTTAGCCACTCGTCTTCACTGGTTTTCAGATATTGCCCCAGTGCTCTGTTTTCGATGTTGACGCAGTCCTCTATACTTAGTAGTCCTCTCCCTCCTTTCTTTCGTGTTATGTATAGTCTGTCCGTATTTGCTCTTGGGTGTAGTGCTTTGTGTATTGTCATATGTTTCCTGGTTTTCTGATATATGCTGCGGAGAGTCTGCCTTCGTCCCATTCCACTGTTCCTGCGCTGTATCTGATTACTGGCACTGCCCATGTGTTTATGGCTTTTATCATATTTCCGGCGTTGAGTTTTGACTTGAGTATCGCCTTGAGTCTCTGCATATATTCTTTCCTGATCGTGTCCTTCATCTCTTGGTGTTTTATATACCCCTCCTTCCATTATTCCCAGGTATTTGTATCATGCCTCATCTATGTGTTTGATGTTGCTCCCATCTGGTAGCTTATCCCTTCAGTTCTCGTTACTTTGCCCTTTTGTATGTTGACTAAGGCGCATTTTTCTATCCCAAACTCCATCCTGATGTCCCCAGATACAATCCTTACAGTCTGGATTAGGGTATCTATTTCCTTGATGCTCTTACCATACAGCTTGATGTCGTCATGACATCAGATGGTTGATTCTGTTGCCTCTTTTCTTGAGTTGGTAACCAGCATCCATCTTTTGTAGTACTTTTGTCATGGGAATCATGGTCTACTACGAAGAGTAGTGGGGCACAATGAGTCGCCCTGGAAGATCCCTATCCTGATATTAACCTCTGCCTAGTCTTATTCCAGAGCTTGAAAGTATTATATTCCAGTTGTGCATTGTATTTTTGAGGAAGCTGAAGGTGTTTTCCTCTGCCCCATATATTTTCAGGCATTCTATTAGCCATGTGTGTGGTATCATTATTATTATTATTATTATTATTTTTTTTTTTTTTTTTTTTGTTTTTTTTTTTTTTTTTTTTTTTTTTGCTCTCTATCACAGTCCTCCAATTCGACTGGATGGTATTTATAGTGTGGGGTTCCTGGGTTGCATCCTGCCTCCTTAGGAGTCCATCACTCTTCTTACTATGTGTGCCGTTTCTAGGATCACACTCTTCTGCATGAGTCCTGGAGCTACTTCAGCCTCTAGTTTTTCTAGATTCCTTTTCAGGATCTTGGGATCGTGCCTAGTGCTCCTATGATTATGGGTACGATTTCCACTGGCATATACCATTATCCTTCTTATTTCTATTTTCAGATCTTGATTACTTATCCAATTTTTCCCTCTCTTTCTCTTCAACTCTGGTGTCCCCATGGTATTGCGACATCAATGAGTGATACTTTCCTTTGACCTTGTCAATCAACGTCACGTCTGGTCTGTTTGCACGTATCACCCTATCCGTTCTGATACCATAGTCCCAGAGGATCTTTGCCTGATCGTTTTCTATCACTCCTTATTCAGTTTGTGCTCGTACCACTTATTACTGCAAGGTAGCTGATGTTTCTTGCACAGGCTCCAGTGGAGGGCTTTTGCTACTGAATCATGCCTCTTTTTGTACTGGTTCTGTGCAAGTGCCGGGCATTCACTTGCAATGTGGTTTATGGTTTCACTTTTCGTATTGCACTTCCTACATATGGGAGAGATGTTTATTTCCGTCTATCGTACTTTGAACATATCTGGTTCTTAGGGCCTGATCTTGTGCCGCTGTTATCATTCCTTCAGTTTCCTTCTTTAGCTCTCCCCTCTGTAGCCATTGCCAATTGTCATCGCTGGCTAGTTCTTTAGTCTGTCTCATGTATTGTCCGTGCATTGGTTTGTTGTGCCAGTCCTCTGTTCTTTCTGTCTTTTCTCCTGTCTCTGTATACTTCTGGGTCTTCGTCTACTTTATTAGTCCTTCTTCCCATGCACTCTTTATGCCACTCGTCTTCACTGGTTTTCAGATATTGACCCCAGTGCTCTGTTTTCGATGTTGACGCAGTCCTCTATACTTAGCAGTCCTCTCCCTCCTTCCTTTCGTGTTATGTATAGTCTGTCCGTATTTGCGCTTGGGTGTAGTGCTTTGTGTATTGTCATATGTTTCCTGGTTTTCTGATCTATGTTGCGGAGTTCTGCCTTCGTCCATTCCACTATTCCTGCGCTGTATCTGATTACTGGCACTGCCCATGTGTTTATGGCTTTTATCATATTTCCGGCGTTGAGTTTTTGACTTGAGTATCGCCTTGAGTCTCTGCATATATTCTTTCCTGATCGTGTCCTTCATCTCTTGGTGTTTTATATCTCCTCCTTCCATTATTCCCAGGTATTTGTATCCTGTCCTCATCTATGTGTTTGATGTTGCTCCTTCTGGTAGCTTTATCCCTTCAGTTCTCGTTACTTTGCCTTTTTGTATGTTGACTAAGGCGCACTTTTCTATTCCAAACTCCATCCTGATGTCCCAGATACAATCCTTACAGTCCTGGATTAGGGTATCTATTTCCTTGATGCTCTTACCATACAGCTTGATGTCGTCCATGAACATCAGATGGTTGATTCTGTTGCCTCCTTTCTTAAGTTGGTACCCGGCATCCTCTTCTGTAGTACTTTTGTCATGGGAATCATGGCTACTACGAAGAGTAGTGGGGACAGTGAGTCGCCCTGGAAGATCCCTCTCCTGATATTAACCTCTGCTAGTCTTATTCCAGAGCTTGTAAGTATTGTATTCCAGTTGCGCATTGTATTTTTGAGGAAGCTGATGGTATTTTCCTCTCGCCCCATATATTTTCAGGCATTCTATTAGCCATGTGGTGTGG
>NC_061107.1:1601429-1613929 GCF_015104395.2 Macrobrachium nipponense
ATATATGCAGAGCAGGTACTATGTCGTACCTCTAAGTAAATGGGGATACAATCCACAATGAAGTAAAATCCTCTTGTAGATTAAAATATATATTCTTGTACAGGATTAAAGCTTTCGACCATCAACTGTGGTCTTGTTCACAGTTGATGGTCGAAAGCTTTAATCCTGTACAAGAATATATATTCTAATCTACAAGAGGATTTTACTTCATTGTGGATTGTATCCCCATATATATATATATATATATATATATATATATATATATATATATATATATATATATATATATATATATTATATATTAGATTAAAGTAAATTAATTAAGTTTGTAATTAATAATTTGTTAATAAATTTGTTAATAGTTGTCCAACCTTTTGATCTTATTTTAGGTTAAGTTTTTTTTTAACAAGTTAGTATCGTTTATTAGTTCGATGAACTCTGTAAGGGAGTCATATGACTTCGCAGTTTTGCTTTGTTTACCGCCTTCTCCCCGGTATTAGTGAACCATTGAAGGTGCCGTATTAACGATCGTTGTTTTTCTCTCCTATGAGCTGTGTTGACTCGAGTGGAAGGCTTGATCGTAAGGGTGGTGATTCGTGACAGAGTTAGTTCGAGTTCCTCCTCACATCCTGACGCTTCGCCACTTTATTTATGGTCACTTCAACAATTTTGTACGGAGATTTGGATCACGGCTTCTTTAATCCTTCGCTGCCTTGTGTGTGGTCGCTGGTGTTTGTCACCCGCGGCATTCGTCAGCCACGCCCCTTCCCTCGTTCTTCGGAAGGATTCCGAACGAGTTGGCCTATATCTACTGAGAACGTTGCAGTTTGTGGCGTGCGAGATCCGTTGACGTCCCGGATCTCGGAGGCTACCACCCTCGGTGTTCCCGTGGTATTTTGGGTTGCTGTAGGCATTGCAGCTTGACCCGGTTGACCTCTGCATCAGCGTCAGTGAGTTCTTGGAACTCGTGGAGACAAGTTTAGGGGCGGGCTTTCTTTTTAACAGGTATGAGATGTTTTTATAACTATTTAAGACGATCGTTTGATCGCTGGGTACCTGTAGATTTGCACGCCCTTGCTTGCAGTACGGTCTTCTGGATCTTGTATGACCTGAGAAGATGATTCACTAAGCCTTTCGTGATTATTCCTTTCAATCAATTTGTAAGGTTATTTTTGTAATGTATTGTTTATTAACTTAAGTTTAGCATCTAAGTTAGTTTGTATGTGTTAGGTAGAAATAATTTTAAGTTTCCCCTCTTATTTTCTCTTGCTTCCTTCTAACTAACTCAGTTTCTTAGGTTAGATATATCTGGCCAGCAATTTGAAAGGTACCTGCCTGAAGTTTCATATTTATTATTTCCTATTTCTTGGTTTAGGGTTTAATTTAGTTTTAGGTGATCTTTTAAAGATCTTAAGGTTGGTTTTCCCTTGTTTTATATATTCATTTTGATTATTATTTTTGCCAACCATTACCTTTTTTTTTTGTGGAAATAAATATTGTAACTTTTGTTGAGGTGTTTGTTCTTTTGTTCCTAAATTGCTGTGTTGCATTTTTACTGACCGCAAATTCTGAGTAAAGACAAGAACCCTTGAAATTACGGCCGTAAATAAGGTCGTAACAATCTGGCGACCGTGACAGGATTTGCGCTCAGGTGTACACAGTAGTTGGGACTTTAGAACGCTCCTCAGTGGTGGTTATAGTATTTATTTTTGGAAATACCTTTCTCTCCTACCACTATGGATAATTTGGAAGACTTTGAGTTTAGTCCTGCAGAGTTCTTAGGCGTCTGCGACTGTATTAGGCATTTACCAGTACTAGGTAAGGAGTATCTTGTTAGTTGTGCTAGGTGGTTAGGTATTCCGTTCAAAATGACGGATACCAAGAGGAAGTTATTGATAATGGTGAAGAACAGTGTTGTGCAAGGTTTGGCTGAAGCTGAAGGGTTAGTTGGGGAAAATATTAGTGATAGAGGTAGTGAATTAGGGAACGATGATAGGTTAGTTTTTAGATGATAATGGAATTAGTGGTGGTGCAGGTTTTTCGTTATTTGATGATCCTCAGACTGGAGTCATTTATGAAGGTCCGGCCAATTTGCCTCCAAGAGGAAATATTACCACAAACCCCTTCTTAACTGAAGAGAATTTAGGGCCAACAGTTCCTACAGTTCCTGTAAATTCTGATTCAAAGGAAATTCAGGAATATGATTTAATTTGTAAAAAGATAGAGTGTTGTTAAATTGGAACATGCGGAGAACGAGAGGGCGAGGAGGCATGAGATAGAGATGGCCAACCTTAATTTGGAAATGGCTAGGTTACAGGGGGCCCACTAACCAATTTAGCACCCCACGGGGTAGTCAGCCTGACAGGTTTAATATTGGTGCTGCATTAAAATTGGTCCCCATTTTTGATGAAAGGAATGTTCCTGAATTCTTCAAGGCCTTTGAGAGGGTGTCAGCTCGGTTTGTCTTGGCCACCAGAGATGTGGACAGTGCTGATTCAGTGTAAACTGGTAAGCAAGGCAATCCGGGTATATAATGCCTTGGAAGAAGGGATAGCCAGGGATTATCACAAGGTAAAGGCACTAATTTTAAAAGCCTATGATTTGGTCCCTGAGGCATACAGGTTAAATGTTTAGGAATTTTAATAAACATCCTTCCTTATCGTATGTAGAATTTGCCAGGTTCAAGGAGGAACAGTTTGACGACTGGTTGAAAAGTCGTCAAGTTGTCACTTTTTCTTCCTTGAGAGAACTCATGCTTTTGGAGGAGTTTTAAGAAATCTTGCTCCAAAGAACTAAGAATTTATCTGGAAGAATTGAAGGTCACTAATTTAGGTAAGGCAGCTCAAGTGGCTGACGAATTTGTCTTGACCCATAGAACAGGTTCAGGCAATTTCGCCAGCAAGGATATGAATAGTAATAATGTAGTAAAGTCAGCGAATTTTCATAAAGGAATAAGAGGTGATAATAATAAGCCTAAGAATTCTGTGGTTCAGAATAATTTCCCTGTTAGTAAGAATGGAAAATTCACGAGTAAACCTGGTACTCGTGTATTTTCCAATGGAGGTAATTCTGGAACGAGAAATATTAATATGAAGACTTGTTTCTGGTGTAATAAACCCGGTCATTTCCAAGCTCAGTGTCACGCCAGAACAAATTATCTTCAAAGGAATAATCCTGTGGCTTTAATGCCAAGTGCATCTCCTGACGTAAAATTACCAATAATAAATAGTGGTAGTGGTGGTAATAGTACGCCCGGAGATGGAAATAATAATCCACAGGAATGACTAAAATATGATAAATACATATGGCCTGGTAAAGTAATTTATAATTCCGTCATTATTGATGTTAGGTTTTTGAGAGATACAGGGTCTGCTCGGTCGTTAGTGCTGGAAAGCAGTTTAAAAGGTTTGGTGAAGTATTCAGGGAACTTTATTGTTCTGGGAGGTTTCCCGAACACAATAGTTTCAGCTCCTTTAGTAGAGGTAATGTTGTCATTCCCTGGGTATTATGGAAAGACCGAGTTGGCCGTTGTCGAGAGTCTTCCTATAGCTGGTATTGATGGCATATTAGGAAATGATATGATTAATAGTGATGGCCAGGAATTATTCCCAATATTGTCAATCAATAAGTGTCCAGTAGCAGTTACCACTAGAGCTGCCGCAAGAGTTGCAGACTTATTAAATAATGATGAAGAGTTAAATTTGAGTAGTTTAGAGGTAGACGTAGATGTAGGAAGACCCGGGTCTGTAGTAAGTAGTGTAGTAAGTAGTGATAATGTAATTCCCGATTGGGATCGAGCAGCTTTTATTGAAGCCCAGAAGAGGGAGTTTAATTTTGATTTAGGTGATACTTCTGACTTGACGAAGCCTCGATTCTGGGTAAAAAGGGGCATATTATATAGGGTGAGTCGTCCCCTGGTTGCTACTGATCCCCAAATGTCCCGTATTGAGCAAACAGTGGTGCCTTCTCAATTTCAGAGACAAATATTAAATTTATCTCATGACGATTCATTCTCTGGTCATTTTGGTGTCTGGAAGACGTTCCGTAGATTGGCTAAATGTTTTTGGTGGCCAGGAATGAAATCGTCAGTAAAACAATATGTGAAAGAATGTCCAGTGTGCCAAGTGGTAGGTAAACCTAATCAGACAATTGTAAAAGCACCTTTATATCCCATACCAGCTATTGGCGAACCATTTAATGAGCTGGTAGTTGATATAGTAGGCCCTCTGCCTAAAACTAAAACAGGTTTTATCTATTTACTGACTGTGATGGATCGGGCATCACGATTTCCTGAAGCCATTCCCATGAAGAAAGTCACATCTAAGGCTGTATTTGACCAGTTGGTAATTTCCTTTCGAGGTAGAATCCCTCGTAAGATACAAACTGATTGTGGAACTAATTTTACTAGTAAGGAATTTCGAAGTAAGTGTGCAGATCTGGCCATTCTGCACACTACTAGTGTTCCTTACCATCCAGAGAGTCAGGGAGTGGTGGAAAGATTCCATCAAACTCTTAAATAAATTTTAAGAAGATTTTGTTATGAGCATGGAGAGGAATGGGATAAGGGTCTTCCTTTTGCTCTCTTTGCTCTTAGAAGTCATCCAAATTCATCCACGGGCGTGGCTCCTTTTGAATTAGTCTTTGGACATAAAATACGGAGCCCTTTAGAAATTTTATATGAGGTTTTGGAATCTGATCAAATAAAGGAGACGAACGTGGGTGAATTTGTTGATAATCTTAGAGGAAAACTTTCTAGCGCCTGGAAGTTTGCTAGAGAAAATTTAGCTAGCTCTCAGGCTGCTATGAAGATTAATTATGACAAGAAAACCTCGAGCACGGTCGTTTGAGCCTGGGGAATTAGTTTTGGTGTTGGGTACTGATTCGATTCGGAAAACTTCCTTGAACCAAGGTATAAGGGGCCTTGGAAGGTGTTGAGGAAGGTATCCGATCTTAATTATGAAATAGAAGCTCCCGGGACCAAACGAAAGTGTCGAATTTTTCACATTAATAGACTGAAACCTTATATCTCTAGTAGATCTGATCCTTTGGAAACAGGGTATGAATCGGTTTCTTTGGTGGCAGAGGTGCTTCCTGATGGGTCTGAGGAAATAATTAATCAAGTACCTTCAGATGCTCTATCCAAGAATGTGCAATGTTTGGATGGGTTAGATGAGCATCTGAAGCATCTTGATCTAAATCAAAGAAGGGAAATGGAAGGCTTAATTCGTTCTTTTCAAATTTGGTTAGAGGTTCTCCCGGATTGACCACTTTAATTGAACATGATGTGGTAGTAGGAGAAGCTTCACCAATTAAACAACGTCCTTATAGACTAAATCCCACTAAAATGGATATAGTCAATAAGGAAATAGAATATATGCTGAAGCATGATTTAATACAACTTTCTGTTAGTCCTTGGAGCTCCCCTATAGTATTGGTGAAGAAATCCGATGGACAGTATCGGATGTGTGTGGACTCTCGTAAAGTTAATACGCATAATAAAAATGATTCCTTTCCTCTTCCTAGAATTGACGACTGCATAGACCGCATTGGTTCAGCAAAGTATATTACAAAGTTGGATTTGCTCAAGGGCTACTGGCAATTGTTCCTTTGTCGGATCGAGCAAGAGAAATTTCAGCATTTGTCACCCCATTCGGCTTGTATGAATGCAAGGTCATGCCTTTTGGGATGAGGAATGCTGCTTGTACTTTTCAAAGATTAATGAACCGTGTGGTCTGTGGGTTAGAAGGTACCGAGATCTACATAGATGATCTTGTTGTTCACAGTAATGATTGGAAAACTCATTTACCCAGGTTGGGTAAAGTTTTTGAAGCTCTCCGTGCTGCGGGCTAGTCATTAACCTCGCTAAATGCGAATTTGGTAAGGCCACAGTTGTGTATCTGGGTCATGAGGTTGGTCTGGGTCATATAGCCCCGAAACAGGCTAATGTCGAGGCTATAACTAATCTAAAGAGACCGTGCAATGTCCGAGAAGTTGGAAGGGGAAGGGTGCTAGGTATGACGGAATACTATAGGAGGTTCGTTAGGAACTTTTCTGACATTGCTCGTCCCTTGAATGATCTTTTGCTAAAAAATAGGAAATTTATTTGGACTAGCGAGTGTGAAGAAGCATTCATTAAAATTAAGACTATTCTTATGTCTAAACCTATTTTGATTTCTCCGAATTTTCAAGCTCCTTTATAATTGCTGTTGACCCTAGCGATGTAGGCATTGGAGGCGTTCTCTTTCAAAAGGGTGAGGACGAGGAGGTGTACCCAATATCCTACTACAGCAAAAAGTTATTAACGGCAGAGCGTAAGTATTCAACTATTGAGAAAGAGGCTCTCGCCCTGATCCGTACCATATCTCATTTTAAACCATACTTAACTAATCTTTCTTTTCCAGTGGCGGTATGGACGGATCATAATCCGTTAGTGTTTATTGAACGGATGAAGGGTCTAACCAAAGGATTTTACGTTGGGCCTTGCAGCTGCAAGAGCTCAACTTGGTAATTAAACATATTAAAGGATCTGATAATAAGATCCCGGACACCTTGTCTAGGATGTAAAGTGTTTATTTTTGTTTGGTCTTTCCCTGCCTCTTTCGCCCTGCTCGTTTCTCTTTGTGTTCATTTAGAGTGAAAGCAAGTGCTAACTTTATGGTTTGTTCCGACGTTGTTCGGTCGTTTCGTTTATTTATATGATAATGCTTTTTTTTTTGCCAGTGTTGTTTTTATTTTAAGTATTAGTTGTAAGAAATATTCAGTTCTATATTAGTAATAGTTTCTTATTAGCTGATAGGTAGGTCTTTGTGCCATTCATATCTTTAATTTTTAGCAAGAACTTTTGGAATTTCAGAACTTTATCATTTTCTGTGATTTAGTACATTTTGTTCTTGGCTTTAGAATTATGTTCGATTAATTTTTATTTTATTTCCAGGCTTTGTATTTAATTAGACTGTTTATATATTGGTATGTTTAATTGAGGTATATTTAATGCCGACCTTTTTATTTCAGAATGTGTAATGCCAACAATTGTGTGTGCTTTATTAGATAATTCTATGCATGTTTACATTATTAAGATTATCTTTACTTTTAAGATTGATGCTATTTTAAGATTTAATTTATTCTTTAGGTTGTATAAAAAATTTTACTCTATTTGATTACAAAAAATTTTTTGTCAGGGGGAGAAAGGTATTAGATTAAAGTAAATTAATAATTTGTTAATTATAATTGTTAATAGTTGTCCAACATTTTGATCTTATTTTAGGTTTAAGTTTTTTTTTTTAACAAGTTAGTATCGTTTATTAGTTCGATGAACTCTGTAAGGGAGTCATATGACTTCGCAGTTTTGCTTTGTTTACCGCCTCTCGGTATTAGTGAAACCATTGAAGTGCCGTATTAACGATCGTTGTTTTTCTCTCCTATGAGCTGTGTTGACTCGAGTGGAAGGCTTGATCGTAAGGGTGGTGATTCGTGACAGAGTTAGTTCGAGTTCCTCCTCACATCCTGACGCTTCGCCACTTTATTTATGGTCACTTCAACAATTTTGTACGGAGATTTGGATCACGGCTTCTTTAATCCTTCGCTGCCTTGTTGTGTGGTCGCTGGTGTTTGTCACCCGCGGCATTCGTCAGCCACGCCCTTCCCTCGTTCTTCGGAAGGATTCCGAACGAGTTGGCCTATATCTACTGAGAACGTTGCAGTTTGTGGCGTGCGAGATCCGTTGACGTCCCGGATCTCGGAGGCTACCACCCTCGGTGTTCCGTGGTATTTTGGGTTGCCTGTAGGCATTGCAGCTTGACCCGGTTGACCTCTGCATCAGCGTCAGTGAGTTCTTGGAACTCGTGGAGACAAGTAGGGCGGCTCTACAGGTATGAGATGTTTTTATAACTATTAGGACGATCGTGGATCGCTGGGTACCTGTAGATTTGCACGCCCTTGTTTGCAGTACGGTCTTCTGATCTTTTTTGTGGAAATAAATATTGTAACTTTTTGTTGAGGTGTTTGTTCTTTGTTCCTAAGTTGCTGTGTTGCATTTTTACTGACCGCAAATTCTGAGTAAAGACAAGAACCTTTGAAATTACGGCCGTAAATAAGGTCGTAAGATATATATATATATATATATATATATATATATATATATATATTATATATATATGATACATACACTATATATAATATATATATATATATATATAATTATATATATATATAGAAATACCACTACATATATATATATTATAATATATATAATTATATATAATATACTAATATATATAAACTATATATATTAATACTATATATAATATTACATATAATAATATAGATATACATTATATCATACATACATATATATATATATTAGATATATTACATATGTTATATATATTATACAATTATAAACATACATCACATATATACTATATATATTTATATATATATATATAATACTATATAATATATATATATAATATACAATTATTATATATATATATATACATAGAATTATATTATATATACTATATATATATTATATACATATAGATAATATATTATAATATTATAAACAAACTATAGATAAATATATATATACAATAGATATAATATAATATACATAATATATATATATATACATATATCTATTATATTATATATATATATCTATAGATATATATATACATATAGATTATATTATACAATTATATATATATTATAGATACCTATATTATATACATCGATATTAAGATAGATAGTATATATACTTATTGATATATCTATATATCAAACAACATATATATATCCTACAATATATATATATCTCTATAGAGATATATATCTATATCATATAATCTCGGATAGATATACTATCTATATCTAATATAGATACAATATATTATTACAGAAGCCATCATTGACATACAGATATGAATATCCTTATATATATACATCCTATATATACATATACACTACCTATACGATGTTTTATTCAGATTATATATAATTACGATACTTTACACATATATCTAGCATCTATCTACTATGATTATACTATGATACCTATATATATACTCATCTACATATATCGATATTTTATATCCTATCACTTATCCATATATACTAGATTTATATAAATATCATAATATATATCAGAATACCTATATCGATCTATACATATTCTATAGGATATATACAGAGATAATATCTATTTCTCATACAAAAACATAATTAGATATATATATATATCTAGATATATATCGAGATAGTATAATATATATATTATGTATATATATTCCTATTTCTTTTTATGCATAATATATATATATATATATATCTATATATATATACTTAGATAGATATATATATATATATATATTTATGATATTAATATTCTATATATTATATTTTATCTATTGGTAAATTAAATATTATATATATATATATATATATTTATATTATATACCAATATATATATATGCATATAAACATATATAATATGTATATATATATATATTTAATTATATATAGTATATAATTCTTATTGTATATATTTAATATATGTATATATGTATATAATGTTATATATGTCCTATTTATATATGTATATAGGTATATAATGTCTTATAGGTTAAATAGTATGTTATTTCTATAATATATATATATATATAATGATTATATATGATATATATATATTAATGTATATAATTTGTAATATTTAATGTATTATTTAATTCTTATTATTTATATATTATTATTTATATCTATATATGTATAGAATTGTATAATTTTTGTATTTATATCTTAATTGTATTTAATGTAGGTATGTATAGTATATATATATATATATATATGTATATATGTATATATTGTACATTATATAGATATATATTTTGTATATATGTATATTGTATATTTGGTTATATATGTATATGGATGTTTATACTATATATATATATGATAGCATATCTATATATATATTATATATATGTATATATGTATATATGTTATATATTATAATTATATATATAGTCTTATTTATTATATATTATATATGTTATATATGTATATATGGTAATATGTTTTATATATGTATATATGTTATCTATATTATATCTATATATATATATATATATATATATATATAGATAGTATATATATAATCCTCTCTCTCTAATGCATGTGAGTGTGTATTTGTGTGTATATACACCTGTATGTCTGCCTATATCTTGATGGTGTTTTTGTATGGGTATGTACAGACCTAATTTTTCTAAATTGTAAATCGCATATCACTTGGCTACAGTTAGGCCGACCTGAAACTTGTATTTAGAATCTACATTTAATCACTTGGGTCGGCACAAACATCTGAGACTTTCTGGAGGACTGGATAACCTTCTTTTCCATTATTTTTACCGTGTTTATAATGCTTCCTCGGAAGCTATTACCAGTCAGGAGTTCCATTCTTCTCGCGATGACTTACAGCTGCTCCCTCCGTGTTGCCATTCTCTCATTTTCTGTCTCCAATATGTTCGCTCTTTCTTTCGGTCCTGTATTTTGGAGAATATTGGCTCAATCTTTCGTGTTGTTTTGCGGGTTTCTTTGGCTGTGCCTCCCACGCAATTCCAGAAGCCTGCTGGAATATAGGAAATGTGAATAATTTATATGAATCTTATAGAATCATGAAGAAAGGTATGCTTCGTTTAGAAAAACCACAGCTAATTCATTGAACGCGCCTCCTTTAATCACTTGCTGAGTAACATATACCTCAAGATTAAAATATCTTAGAGTTCATACCGTGTAAGAATAACAAGGCGTAATCGGACCTTCAGCTTACTCCGTGAGCGCTAAAATCTACGGTCGAATGGCGTGTTGTTTCAGCAACGAGAATTAAAATAAATATGCTGTATTTCATTAAAAATAAACGTTCTGTACTATATAACAAGCACATTATTTATATTTTACATTTATTTATACTCTACATTTTCATTCGAATAAATAAATCATAAATGTCCCATCCTAAAATTCCTGTATCTTTAACTCAAGGCAAAACACCTCTGTCAGACCTTTTTAGGCTATTCCATAGAGATTTCCTTACCCCCCAACAAGAACAGCAACAAAGTAGTTTGCAGGATTACTCCCAGAGTAATCGGAAATGGTGATGCTGCCAATCTCTGTCTGCGTTTTGTCTGCCTTCAGTAATTAAGAATAATAATAAAATAATAATAATAATAATAATAATAATAATAATAATAATAATAATAATAATAATATCGTTTATTTCAGCTCAGGGCCATATACATGGAATATACAAAATACAGACAGTAACATACACAATCTAGATACATGAATGAACGGCACTATCCACACAATAGTTGAGCTAGTATAAAAGATAGTAATCATAATACTGGTAATAACAGTAATAATATTGGAGAGAAAAAAATGCATTGTGCGTTATAATAGTTAGTGCACAGGATATAAATTAAATTCCATCAAGAGAACTTACAACAACAAAAGAAAAACCACCCATTTCGCTGCGGACGCTAAGTAAGAAAGCGTTTTCCATCAGTGGTCGCGCCTCAGGGATAATATTAATCTCTATGTCCATCAATCTCTTCCTGTCTTTCGTTTCTTTCTTTCGTGGATTAATTGGACGACTTTGTTCTTTCGAAAACTGTTTATTTCGGTTTCGTCTTTTTTCGTTCGATGTCGTGAAAACTTAGTAGGTCGTATTTTATTTTGTGGATTTTTATTTTTGTATTTTATTTACGACTGATATATTTGTTTTTTTTGTATGCCTTAGAGGCGTGTGTGACATTAAAGAATGGCTGATAATTAGTGTTCTTGAATGAAATGTAATTAGGTATGATTATAGTTACATAAGTTTCGATACGAAGCGATTGTTAATTACCAGTGTGACAATTATATGGCAGCAATCATTGCTCAATCTGTCATTTTCTCCACTTGTGTGGAGAACTTGTATGTCAGATATCTCGTGGAAGTTTTGTGATTGTGCTTCATAGTATATAATATATGTATGTATAACTGAATGACAAAAATATATGGAACGTGATGAATATATATAGATAAACGCAAATGCCGCGAATGACGGTGAAACAAATGAGAGGTGCTATTAGGCCCTTCGACACAACGGTGCTAGTAAAAGACAGTCGTGTCAATAGGCTCAGCGGTACCAATCCGTTGTTTCACTTTCCATCGTGGCATTTGTCTATATATATATATATATATATATATATATATATATATATATATATATATATATATATTTATATATATATATATATATATACACACACACACACACACACACACACATATATATATATATATATATACTATATATATATATATATATATATATATATATATATATATATATATATATAACTCTTAATCAATTTTGATCCCTAGTTTTTCAGGTAAATTGCTGTTACCTGTATCAGGCGCCTGCGCAGTTAGCTGTTCACCAAATACATGCCAGTTCGAGTTCC
>NC_061107.1:1618929-1632637 GCF_015104395.2 Macrobrachium nipponense
GATGACTCTCACGAATTTGCGAGCCATTCGAGCTGGTTACTAAACAGCAGTGCATAAACGCGAGGAACACCCTCATAGCGGGAAAATCCTTTCCTCTCATTGGCTGCATCATCCTCGACAGCGATTGGTGGAAGTCTTCTTTACTACAGCTGATTTTATGAATGAATACAACTGAGGAAAAAATAGCTTCAGATCTATATTAATCTTCACAGAATATCATCTTATAAATCACGATTTTATTAGATAAAAACGTACAGTTGGAATAATTTTCCCAATCATATAGATTGCATATGAAGAAAAACAAATTAATCCCATTAAATGTGAAAGTTCTATGGAATATTTCGTTTATTTTTTACTACACTGGATGGTGTCGTATGATAACCAAGATTTAATATGCTAAGTGTTAACTCCTTGGTTAAACAAATACGATCACTTGAAATGAAAACCCCTATTTCATTGTCATATTTCTCCCTAAGACTCCTAATAATATATTTCAAAGTCTTCTAATAACGGTTACAGGTAACGAAAAACTAATATTCAATAAAAATCAGGGTTATAAGGTTTTTTGTTTGTGCTTGATGACAACTACGCAGCATGACGTCACAGCTACAACAGCAATCACTGGCAAAGACCAATCAGGAATCTGGCAGACAACCAATGATAAGACTGAGATTTCCTGCCACGGTTCAAACTGTCTTTCATATTACGAGAAAGTCTTTCAGACGCTCTAGCTATGGTGGGGCTCGAGAGTAAAGTCGTTCTTTGTTTTGGTGGAGAATCGAGAAAGCCTTAAACTAATACTTAAATTCTCTTATAACTGATACAATAATGTATCTATAAGAGGATACGAAGTGTTTGATCATTAATAACCTCTTCTAATTGAATAATACAGTCGAATGTTTAATCTATGTCTGTGCAGTGGGTAGGATGAATCATCCTGGTACGTATGTCACTTAACACAAAAATACATAAGAAATAATTTTATATTAAATAAACTTTTTCATAAAAAAATAACATTGATTCAGATACTGTAAAGTTAATATTTTTATTAGCTTAACGAAATGCCCATTAAACCTTTAAAATAACTATTTGTATTCATAAACAGTCTCATAGCTAGAGCGTAAACAGCAATGCATAAATGCGAGGAATATCCTCAATGGCAGGAAAATACCCGTCCTCTCATTGGCTGTTTCATCCTGAACTGTCATTGGTGGATGGCTTCTTTACTCTTTCTGGTTTTATGAATGAATACGCCTGGGGCAAAATTAAAGATAAATCTATAGTAATGTTTGCTGAATTAGATGAAAATAAATCATAATTAAATAAAATTTAAAGTAGTATAATTAGATTATTTCGTATATAATGCAGACAATATGCAAAAAAAAAAATTATAATCTTAAAATATCTGAAATTTTCCAGGAAACTGTTGACTCATCACTGGCTGGCTACACTGCAGGATGTCGTCTGAATAAATAAGGCTTAAAATACTAACTGGTTACTCGTCATTAAATTAATGTAATAATTCAAGCTAATAAAGCGTATTTCAACATTTTATTCTTATCCTATATTCGAAGTAATATATTCTAAATACTCCTAAAAACGACGCATAAAACCTGAAAATATAATAACAGTATAAATATTGTAAAAGTTTTGTCTCTTGGCATCTTTTGGCAACCTCTACATAACAACAGATGATGTCACGGGCAACAACCAATCAGAGGTAAGGCTGCTGTCCAATGAGAGGCCATATTTTTCCCGCCAATAAAGTCATAACACGAAGCAGTTCCTCTCTTAATGCGTTGCTGTTGAAATTTCGCCCAAATGGTGTGAGAAACTACTTTCAAACGCTCTAACTAAAGTGGCCTTATGCTATTTAAGATGGATAAAGGCTTTTTTGATAATGTTTCTCTATAAATGAAAGTTAAATATCAAATAAATCAATAAAAACTTTTATCTTAAATTATAATATCATCCATTTATACAAAATTCAAAACACAAGTTTGTGTCTGCTATGTCAGTGTAAATACTATAGTTATTTCATCATTCTGTCTTTTTATTTCATGAGAAAAGAGAATTCTACAAACCTATTCATAGATTAGCTTAAACGTTTTTTTATTAACACTTCTATGAAAGGAATTAAACTATGAAATCAATGATAACTGTTCCATTTAAATACCAAATACATAATGCGTTTGTATGTCTGCAGTTAATAGGATGAATCATCCTGCTACTTATGTCACTTACTGTTTCGTTTTGCTAAAACCTAATGAGTCTTTTAAAATATTGAATTCAAAACTAGATATAAATACCGTTGATTAAACAAGAACTGTATATAAATCGTTTCAATGGTTTACATTGAACCTCGTTAAAACGTTAAAAATATCGATTATAGTCATAAAGCTCTCATAGCTAGAGGGTTTCAGACATCTCTCGCGATTTTCCGAGCAGGGGTTTTGAACAGCAGCTCATAAAGCCAAGGAACACCCTCATGGCGGGAAAATCCTGTCCTCTCATTGGCTGTTTCGTTCTGAACTGTCATTGGTAGATGCCTGCTTCACTACTACTGGTTTTCTGAATGAATAAGACTGGGGCATAAGTAAAGAAAAACCTATTGTAATATTCGCTGAATTGCATCAAAATAAATCATAATTAAATCAAATTTAGATTGTAACTAAATTATTGCACTTATAATAGCGACAATATGCTAGAAAATTATAATTAATCTTATAAAATCTGCAATTTGCAAGGAAATAATTCACTTTACACTGGATACCACGCAGGATATCGTCTGCATAACCAAGGTTCAAATACTAACTGGGTACTTGTCATTAAATGAATGTAATAATACGAGCTAATCAAGCGCATTTAAACATTTTATTCTTTTCTTATATTCGAAGTAATATATTCTAAATTCTCCCACCAAACGATACATAAGACCTGAAACTAAGAACAGTATAAATATCGTAAAACTTTCGTCCCTCGGCATCTTATGCACTTCTACATAACAACAGATGACGTCACGGACAACAACCAATCAGAGGTAAGGCTGCTGGCCAATGAGAGGACGTATTTTTCCCGCCAATAAATCATGACACGAAGTAGTTCCTCTCTTTATCCGTTGCTGTTGAACTTTTACCCAAATGGTGTCAGATACGACTTTCAAACTCTCTAGCTAAGATGACTTCAACCAAAAGGTGTGAGAAATGACTTTCAAACGGTCTAGCTAAGATGTCTTCCAGCAAAAGTTGTGAGAAACGACTTTCAAACGCTCTAGCCCTTAAACGCCGACTGGACGTATTTTACGTCAACATTTTTTGTCTCTCGGTGCCGACTGGACCTATTTTACGTCGACATACAAAAGTTTTTTTAAAAAATTTGGGGAAAAATACTTTTAGGCCTACCAGCCAAAAAACTCTTGAATCACGCGCCTTGGGGGGATGCTGGGGGAGTTCACGGATCAAGGTGTTGTTTGTTTACAATCGTTATGCAGGCGCGCAAGCGCGAATTTCTTTCTTGCCGCACTAAAACGTATCTGTGACACATCTCTGAAATTATTTCGTCACTTTGACATAATTTTTGTACCATTTTAAATTAGCCGTTACATGGAGTATTATATATGAAAATGTGTGCAATTCTATTTAGAATACAACAAAAAATACTCATGATTGTAGCTTTTATCAGTTTTGAGATATTTTCATATAAATAACAATAAGTGCCAAAATTTCAACCTTTGGTCAACTTTGACTCTACCGAAATAGTCAAAAAACGCAAATGTAAGTCTAAAACTCTTATATTTTAGTAATATTCAATCATTTACCTTCATTTTGCAACTAATTGGAAGTCTCTAGCACAATATTTAGATTTATGGTGAATTTATGAAAAAACTTTTTCCTAACGTCCGCGCGCCCCCCGCGGTAAACTCTTCCGAAAAAAATCATAAATGCGGATTGTGGTAATGTTTGCACCATTTTAAAATTAGCCGTTACATAAAGTTTTAAATATGGAAATGTGCGCAATTTCATGCACAATACAACTAAAAACAACCCATGGTTGTAGCTTTTATCAATTTTGAAATATTTTCATATAAAAAAATGATAAGTGACAAATTTTCAACCTTTGGTCAACTTTGACTCTACCGAAATGGTCGAAAAATGCAATTGTAAGCTAAAACGCTTATATTCAATCATTCCCCTTTATTTTGCAACAAATTGTAAGTCTCTAGCACAATATTTTGATTTATTGTGAATTTATGAAAAAAATAACATTTTCCTTACGTCTGCGCGGTAACTCTTCCGAAAAAATCATATGTGCGATTGTGGTAATGTTTGCACCATTTTAAATTAGCCGTTACATAAAGTTTTATATATTAAAATGTGCGCAATTTCATTTAGAATAAAAAAAAAATAATTGAAGTTGTAGCTTTTCTCATTTTTGAAATATTTGCATATAAATACCGATAAATATAAAAAAAACACGTTTGGTCAAATTTGACTCTACGGAAATGGTCGAAAAACGCAATTGTAAGCTAAAACTCTTACAAGTATACTAATATTCAGTCATTGTCTTCATCTTGAAACGAATTCGAAGTCTCTAGCACAATATTTAGATTTATGGTGAATTTAAAAAAAAACTTTCCTTTCCTCCGTGCGCGGATTTTCTGCCACAAATCTCTGAAATGCATATGTCGCATTCTCGGAATATTTGCTCCGTTTTATATTAGGCATTTCATAGTTTTATAATATGAAAATGTGAACAATTTCATGAAGAATAAAACGAAAAATATTTGAAGGCTGTGGCTTTTCTAATTTCCGAAATAATTGCATATAAGAAAAATATATAAAAAAATTCGACATTCGGTCAACTTTAACTCGTCAGATATGGTCGAAAACTGCAATTGTAAGCTAATACTCTTATAGTATAGTAATATTAAATCATTTGTCTTCATTTGAATTAAATTGGAAGTCTCTAGGACAATATTTAGATTTATGGTGAATTTAAAAAAAAAATATTTGTTCACGTCCGTGCGTTACGAATTCATGCATTATTTTGTGATAATATTTTCTCTGTGTTGCTTTATTGTTTTACAATGTGTTATATATCACAATGATTGCAATTTAGTGTACATTTCAACGAAAACAAATTAACTCGTTACCTTTAACCGTTTTGCGCATAGCGCGATTTGAATACAATTATATATGAAATATTGTTTTCGCGCTATCAAATATCGCATTATTATATATGATAATGATAAGTTTTTTTCATTTCTGATGGTTGCATACTAAACTTCAGGCAATGGAAAAAAAGGAGCCAAAAATGAACTCTTAATCTTGAAAAGTAAGCGCGTTGTGATTTTTTGAAAAAAATATTTTTTCTGCTTCTGCGCTCACTCCGAGACTGCCTCGTCACACGGAAGACGATTTTTCATATACCCCTTCGGCGTTTAAGGGCTAGCTAAGATGGCTTTAACCAAAAGGTGTGAGAAAACGACTTTCCAAACGCTCTAGCTATGAGGTGCTTCAACCAAAAGGTGTGAGAAACGATTATCAAACGCTCTAGCTAAGATGACTTCAACCAAAAGGTGTGAGAAATGACTTTCAAACGCTCTAACTAAGATGACTTCAACCAAATGGTGTGAGAAACGACTTTCAAACGCTCTAGCAAAGATGGCTTCAACCAAAAGGTTAGGGGGGTGATGTAAAGAAACGACTTTCAAACTGCGCTAGCTAGAAGATGACTTCAACGCCAAAATGGTGTCGGAGAAACGACTTTACAAAGCGCTCTAGCTATAAGATGGCTTCATAACCAAAAGGTGTGAGAAACGACGTTCAAAACGCCCCTATAGCTAAGATGACTTCAACCAAAAGGAGTGAAGAAACGACTTTCAAACGCTCTAGCTAAGATGGCTTCAACCAACAAGGTCAGGATGTGAGAAAACGACTTTCAAATGCTCTAGCTAGATGGCTTCAAATTATCTTATAGGATGAATCGAGGTTTAGGCAAATCAACACAAAGATATGTTTTGATATTGTTTCTTTATAAATATAAGTTAAATGTACCGGAAATTCAGTTCATCCTACTAATTTTGTCACTTACCGAGTGGTTTTATACTAACGAAATTAAAAGTTTAATACTTTATACAATAAATTCCGTATAAAAACATTATTTTACGACCTATAGATCATGGATTGTATTACCTTTAGGGGTAAATGCCCCCCAAAACCTAATGTATAAGTAAATAACTTAATTTCAGGAGCCATTTGAACAGCGTTTACGAACTGCAATTCATAAAAGCAAAGAACGCCATATAGGGAGAAGCTCTTACTTCTGATTGGCTGTAACATCCTCAGCAGTGATTGGTTGATCCATTACTTACTAACTATATTTTATAAATGGAGGTTATGTGGGTAAAAAAACAGTCATAAAATGTGTGTACATATTACTGATTACATGAAATAAACCATTGTTTTATAAAAATAAAAACTTATAATTAAAATATAAAAAATACAAAATACACTGTATGAGCATGTTTAAAACTTTTATTTACATAGAAAAATATATTGTTAACGCCAGAAAAATTATTTACACTATAAAAGTATCCAAGAAGTACATTTTCTGTTGGCGTGTTACAACAACAGCATAACATACAGCATGCATTTACAACTATAGTATGGAACACGAAGACTTAAAAGTCAGGGTTAAGAGTTAATGGCAAATCAGAAACCTGATATTTAGTGCATCGGCTCAAATGGCCTTAAATTCACGAGAAACGTCTTTCAAACTCTCTAGCTATGGCGTCTTTGAGAATTAAGTCATTATTTTAAATGGAAATTTATTATTCCTGAATCTATTTCTGATATATTCTTATCCCTTATTTCATTTATAATTTTACTAAAGGGATTTAAACATGAAATCATTCATTAATCTACTATTTAAATACAGAATACAATTATGGACTGTATGGCAGTTCCAGTTATTTAGAATGCTATCAATCTTTACTACTTAAGCTATTAGTAGGATGATTCCTCCTACTACCAGTGTCTTAAGTAAGTTGAATTATACTACTACTTATGTCACTCCATCATTTTCCAAATTGCATTTAATAATTAATTCCCTTCTATATACAAGAAAATTAAATAAACATCTCTAAATGAAACGCATAACTGGATTTAGGAGAATGACCCAAAAACTTAATTTACTCTTATACACCCCACGCCCCCCTCCCTAACTTCTTTGCAAGAGAGTTTGAAAGACGTTTCGACAATTTTCCTTCTTGTCAATCAAGAAGATTCTTGTAACAGCAGGATATGTAACCCTGGAACACCACCATGGAAATTCCTGACCTTTCATTGGCTACACCATACTCAACAGTGATTGGTGGATGCCTTGTTGACTCACAATACAGACAATTAGCTACAAATGGTGTAGTGTCTATACAAATACTCCACTAATTACATTACAAGTTAATTAAATGCTATCAAAACTATACAATCTCTTACGAAAAAGATAATTAATTGCATTAGTCTTAACGCTCCAAAGGATTAATGACCTTTACATTCACTACGCTGCCACCGTTGGCAACAGGTAAGAGGGCACCGTTGGCAACAGGTAAGAGGCCCCAGTTTGTGTAGTTTAGGGGGAATAAAGGGGGGGTTAACATATAATACTTCGATCCACGCGGGGCTAGTACTAATAACGATCGTCCCCAAGTGGAGGCTTCCGGCCATGTTTTATTACTAACTCCTCGGAGTTTAGGTGACGCGGTAGGTGGATATATAAACTGGAGGAGGCGGGTTAGAATTTGAGAGTGGTAAAGGAGTCCTGGGCAGGAGGGCAGGAATAGGAAAGATATCCTGTGGCTTAGGGGAAAACCAAACTTCTTACCCTGTTGTCTGTAGCTTCTTCAGTTGTCATCTCCTCTCTCGCAATCACTCGAAATTCACGGAGGTGTGGAGAGACCAACGTTACTGGAGGAGAGGATTTGATGTCGGACTTCGACTCGACTGCAGGAAACGCCTGATGGAAGACGATTATCCACTGGCGATCTCGGGAGAGTGGTAGATGTTTCTGCCATGGAGGAGAGAATAAATAGTTCAGATATAGACAAACTAAAACTATATTTAATAGAAACTCGCTTATAGCAATACCTAATTTGCAGCGTGACATAACTACAGCAGCTTGAGTAGTAAACACGGGCACCCACCAATCAGGGTTGAGGCTGACAGCATGAGAGACAGATATTTTGCAACTTTTTTCAAATGATTTCAAAGAGCCGCGAGACACGTCTTTCAAACGCACTAGCTATGGAGGCTTTGAGAATTAAATCACTCGTTTATTTTTTGTTACTGAAATCGATGATTCCTTCAGCTATACGAGATACATGCATGCAGGTTTTTATTGACGTTTCTATAAACAAAATTTGACTACTTGAATACGAAATGCTGTTAGTAGGATGAATCATCCTACTCCTTATATTACTTACTGCACCGTTTTGCCTAAACTTAATAAATTATTTGTTATTACATCCAATTCCCCATAAAAATTACATCTATTTAACACCTGTGAAAAATCAATATTTCGAATAGTTCAAGCAAAAGAGTTGTTAAAATCTTAAAAATAATTATTACTGGCTCAACACCCCCCACCTCCCATAGCTAGAGCGATTCAAAGACGTCTCTCCCGCTTTACTTATTTATTTTTTTTGCGGTGGGGGGAGGGGGTGGGGATCGAGGAGGTTCTCTGTATGAACGCGAGGAACACCCACTTGGCGAGAAAATCCTGTCTTCTCATTAAAGGAGAAAAAGAGCTTTTCGCAGTTATAATCTCCTCCTGTATCATAAGAAAATATTTCAAAGTCTTTTGATGAGAGATATGTGGGACGTAAAAGTAATATTTAATAAAAATCCGGACAAAATATTTGCCTATTAGTACTTAATGATATTAATATACAGCATGGCATTAGAGGTCGAGTGGTGAACACGGGCACAAACCATTAGGATTGGACCTCACAGCCAAGTAATTGTTCCCCGTCGCTGATCAAATGGCAATATCGCGATAAACCTCTTGTTTTCGTTTCAAAGGAAATCAAATCTAAAATTCTGAGATACAATTACAGCTTTTTTTTTAGTAACGTTTCTGTAAAAGGAAATGAAGTATTAAATCATCAAGAACTACTTGAATATCAAATGCAAATTGTGTGTCTATCTCTGCGTAATTTGTAGGATGAATCATCCCACTACTTTTGAAAAATAGCTAATAAATCTTACAAAATTCAATTAAATTTCAATCACAGCTCGTTAAAAACAAAAGTCCTCTAGCTAGACCTTTTGAAAAAATGTCTCTGAGCCATTCGATTTCAGGTTCTTTGAACAGCAGCCCATCATCGCTTGGGAGACCAACATGGCGGGAAATTCCTGTCCTCCCATTGGATGTATAACCCCCCCCTCACCTACCCCTAGCAGTGATTTGGTTTCATGAATGGAGACAGCTGGGTAAAAGCTTTATGGCATCTACATGAATATTCAAAGAATTGTGTCATATATCACTCTTTTATTAAATAAAGGCTTAATTACTTAAAAAATGGATTTAAAATATTAAATGTTAAGTCTTCATTAATAAGAATGTAATATTTAACTCTAATAAAGTATATTTTAGGTTTAATCTTTATCCTGGATTCCCATGAGCAGGTTTGAAAGAATTCTGATAACACATACGGATGAGGTAAACCTAACATTGGAACATAAGAAGCAGACATTCCTCACCGAAAGTATATAACCTAAGGTTTGCCTCGTATTTATGAACTGCTGTTTCGTAAGCGGGGTCTTTAAACCAGATGAATGAAATGACAGCCATCACAAGATCTATAATCATAGACAATTTCTGTCGTAACAATAAACCAAGCTGGTTGAACAGTGCACATAATGGAGGGAGGACCTATCCTAACGTACAACAAAAGTCCCCATAAATTTGTACATCTGATAGCCAGAATAAATTCTCGACTCCTCGATTTCTAACTGTTTTAGGATACGCTTTTCGGTGAAATAACGAAATCTGTAGCAGGGGATGAATAACAGAGCTCCCAGCTTACCTTCTGTGGAATGGCTTTCGGTGGAAAACTGATAAGATTCATGCGGAGATCGATAAGGTGACTTTCCCGTGCTTAACCTCCACTCATCTCCACTCATCTCCAGCCTCCTCACTTGGCTGACCAGCTTACTGAACTCTTCGGCCAAAGCAGGTCATGTGGGTCAAGTGGACTCGCAAATTCATTCCCTTCAAAAAGATATTTAAAAATTGAATTGACAGAAACTCTTAAACAAAAATTCTGAAATGAAAATATAATGAAAAGTAATATATTTGTTTGGCTGGGCTGAAATAAAATAGAATACATAAGTTGATTCAATTTCTTAATATTTTTCAGAACTCTTAAAAATGTCTGAAAGGAAAATATAATATGAAAAAGTAATATATTTGTTTGGCTGGGCTGAAATAAAATAAAATACATAAATCGATTCAATTTCTTAGTATTTTTCAGAACTCTTAAAAATGTCTGAAATGAAAATATAGTATGAAAAAGTAATATGTTTGTTTGGCTGGGCTGAAATAAAATAAAATGCATAAGTTGATTCAATTTCATAATATTTTTCAGAACTCTTTAAATGTCTGAAAGGAAAATATAATATGAAAAACAAATATATTTGTTGGGCTGAGCTGAAATAAAATAGAATACGTAAGTTGATTCAATTTCGTGATATTTTTGGTTTTCCAGAAACACATCTTTAGTAAAAACTGTCAGCAGAAGTCACCGCCTTCGTTAGCAGCTTTTTATTCTTATATTTTTTAAACGAGGCTGAAAACGTATCCAGGATAAGAGGTCATTAAAAATCGGATTACACTATAATGAGGCAGATATGACTGAAGAGAACAAGATTCCTGAAACATTAATTCTGAGCCAACAAAGACTAAACTCGTTTTAAAGAAGGGCTCGACAAAAAAAGTCTCCTAATTATCAGGAGTTTTCTCTCCCATGATCATATTCACGAGAGGAAAAAAATTGTCGTATAAACGGCGAAGATACAAGATAGGAGAAAGTTGGCTCAAACATTTTGCCAGAAGTTTGGCGAAACAGGATCAGGGAAAAGTCGGGAAAGTAATTTGACATGCAAAGAAAACGCATACGCAGACTTTGATGTTGCACATTGTTGAAGAAGCAAAATGAATCTATTATGAGCTGTTTTGAAAGCCAACAATATTTCGCTTAATCCTTTTATCTCGATAAAATGATACTGAAAAGTTGGTCCAGTATCTCAAGAATGAGATTAAGTCATGAAAGCTCATTGTTGCATTAAAGTGAAATGATAAAGGAAAATATAAATTAAATATGAATATACTTAAGAGATTCAACATAAAACACATTGCAAACAAAAGCCGAAGTTTGATACATACATGAAGTTATGTCATATCACTTGCCATAACTTGAACCTAACCTAACTTAGGATGTCCTTCATATCCATCTCAAAATATATTTACTTATGACAAGTTAAGATAAACTTCGTTTGATCATATTTAAAAAAAATAATAAATAAATAAAACTGAAATTAATTCGCTCTCGCCTGATATCAACTTTTTACAGGAGATTGAATAAGTTTAAATGAAGCTCTTTCTGGTAGAATGTTCTCCTGGGCAGAAAATACCATAATTCTGTAATCTGAGCTAAATATGCGTAAGTACCTCATTCAATAAAGCTTTCTCTAGGTTGTTTGAGTTTACATTCATACAAAAGAAAGTAGGAAATGAAATGTTATGAATAACATAACACTGAATGATCTACATCCGGAGATAGGCAAGTTTTCAAGAAAAATCAATCATAATCTTTTTCGTCAAAATCCGGACATGAAACTCTGAAACGCCATCTTGGCACGTCCTCCGCTTTGTTTCCAAAATCCCTCTCCCCCACCCCCACCCCACCCTCCTCGTCACTGTACTCTGACCCGGCCAGAGAACTCAATGTATCGGTCTCGCCGCTGATATCACTGCTTTCCAGGATCTGGAAATCATTTATACCATTCTCTCATCTATTGCAGCAGCCTAGTGGAAAGGCTTTAAAGGGTACTCGGTGTTTCAGCACAAACAAAGAGACCCACACACACGTACACCCTCGCTGCCACTGCCAAGCGCTTTACCGGAGTCATTTGAGGACGGGGTTACCTCCAGCAGTTTCTGTTTCAGCGAGAGTTTACGATAATGGCTCGTACCGTTTCGTTCCATGGCCCGTATCGCAGGATCAATGAGCACGTTCCAATATAATGAGTGGTGACCGCATTGCGCGTGAATTCTGGGTTTGGAAATTGATTCTTGCCTAATTGCTCCAGAATGGATGGGATAATGACGATGGAATAATTTTCAGCTCATAATGAAAAACTGGTATAAACACGCTAGGAAGGCTGGCAGTTTGGATTACTCTTTTTACAGGTATTTTCTCGCCACGTTTTGATGATGATGTCCCTTGGTTGGTCGGTACCTTGGGAGTTGGGTATTCTCTCCAAAATATTTTTCACCTCGACTAAGTATTTATGATGTAGAGGAAACAAGGACTTATCCAATTGGCTATATAATTTTCCCCGATGTAAATAAAAAAAAAAAAATAACGTCAGCCTCGTGATGATAAAATTAATCTCAAATATTTTCCCATGTGTACTCCTTTACAATAATTTCTTCGAAACTTTGTGAATTGTATATATAATACCACCGTCATCAAATTTTAAAACTTTAACATAAAGATTAATCATTCCTTCGTGAATATTTATTAGAATATAACTATTTTGGCTTTGCAGTTTGCACCTCCTTTGTGTAAATTTAGATTTGTATGTGATATTCATCCATGGATATAATACCTTGGGCTGATCTGAATGCAACTATCGACACTTTGATGTTATCAAGAATATGTGCTCTTTTTGTTTGTATATTGACATTCACATATAACGTTGAGTGTTAGTTTCGTTTCCTTAAAATGACCTTAGGTAAATCATTTGTACGACTTTGAGTGTTAGCAACTTTATACCGAATACAAGTAATATGATTAATAACTGTGTTTTATCGACTTTATACGGAATACAACTAATATGTGTTTTATTAGCTTTAGACGGAATACAACTATATCATTAACACGTTTGGTAGAAAATATTTACAAAAGTTTTGCTTTCTTCTAATAATAACCAAAAATAATGGAAGTTTATTTTAGTCTCAATATATCTACTTCAAAAGAGACTTTTAGTGTACACGGGAATGTACATATTTATTCAAACAATAAACGACCGTTTTTCCCGTTTTATTCAGCGTTTCGTGATGCGAATCATTCACGAATACATTTTTCATATTTTTTCAAAAGTTATTTGTGGTTTAGTAGCTTCGGAATTAGTAGTACTGAATAGTTAGAATAGCAGTAGCAATCGAACAAGGGACCAGTAGCTGAAGCAGGAGAGTAATTCTAGTACAAAGTAGTTATGTAAGTTACAATAGCAATATTACAAGTAGCTGCAATGAAGTCCTATTGGAATATTCAGGTTTAGAAGTAGCGTTTGTATATCTTGCAAACTTTATCAATTATGTTTATCTAAATAAATTTTTTTATTTCTCTTCACATTTGTTTTGAAAAAAAAAAAAAATTCATGCCTGTATCCTTCAATTTCTAAGTTAGGAACTAAATTCTCAC
>NC_061107.1:1633137-1635637 GCF_015104395.2 Macrobrachium nipponense
AACTAAATTCTCACTAGATAAGAAATTCACATTAGCAGAGTGTTTATCCAGAACCTTCGCGAGAGTTCTGTCACAGTTAAGTGGAGAGTACGGTAACCAAACATACTTTATTCACTTTTAAGTACGTCCCTGTACTGCACATTTTGAAAACAGCTTCAAGGGCACAGGAATCTATTTCGAAAGGAGCATTACAGACCTTCACGAAAGTAAACTTTCCGCATGCTGAACTCGTACCAATCCACGAGTGAACTTCAAATACTTGATTTTCATGTTTTCCACTGACGAACAGAATAGCTTTATGGCTTCGCTTCGAACACATATTTGCTCTCGTTAGTGCCACAAATACTGTTGGACGTTATCAGGGATTATGGATATATCTCGGTACATTCTTGGCATAACACAATGATATAAGCTAGACCAGTAGAGAATCATGGGGAAAGTATCAACCCACGTTATTTCACCCCTCTTCTACGGGTCGTCAGACTTCTCTCCCCTCCATTATAACCGAAGGGTTTACGTTACTAGTTAGGAAGAGCAAATCCTCTGAGTCTTCATTACACAAGTGCCAGTCTCCTTTCGTCGGACCAAATAAGATTGAACTATGAACTTCTGCTGTTTCTGTCGTAAGAAAACGGCGTCCCTAAGCCGGAGACCTCCCCAAGGAGCTGCTTAAACTGGCCACTGCATAAGGGTTTGTAAACAAATCTCCAAGGTTTTTAAAGTGGGTTATCCGGCGTCCCTTGATATCTCTAGTATCTAGACATAATTAGAGATATAAATGACATTCATGCAGTTTTATTGGGTAAAAATATCACAAATTCGAAGAGTAATTCTGCTTACCATTCTACGCAGCATACAGGAATAAATAATGGCCAACTCTATATGGATGAATGGGGGACTTGAATAATGGAAGAAAAAATAGTGTATGATTCAAACACAGACTAGAAGTAGGAACGGATGGGGATGTTCAGTAGTGCAGTTCTTGCATCTGCAAGGATAATTAGTGGTTGCTGGTTTATTGGTACGGGTATGTGTTGAGGATAGATGACGAGGAGGGAGTGAAGAGGGCTTGGAAGGAACCTGATAGAGGAAGAAGATCGAGAGGGAGACAGAGAATGAGATGGCGAGTTAAAGTGAGGGTAGATATAGAGGTATGAGGTTTGGTGGAGGATGATGCCTTTGATAGAAGGCAGTGGAGGAGAAGTTGCATCAGGCAACCGACCCCTTAATGTAGGGATAACGGTGTGAAAGAAGAAGAAGAAGAAGAAGAAGAAGAAGAAGAAGAAGAAGAAGAAGAAAAATGTTTATTGGAAAAAGGAATAAATATAAAACGGCTGGGGGATTAGATAATTTAGTTGAGCAAACGAAACGCCCTTAAAATTAATTTGAAAAATACACACAGGCGAATCAAGTGGAGAAATAAAAAAAGAGAGAATGAAGGATATTGGAAAATACTCGAATAACATTGGTGGAGACAGAGAAATGATACTGTAGTGAATTTTAGAAGTGAAAGAAAAATGATTTTTATCTGAGGGTAATAATTGAGGGAAGGAAAAAATACCACTACATAAGACGTCTTCATTCGTATAATACACTTCACGTCAAGAAATGCAATGCGAAGAAAATAAAGATTATTCTAAAAATATTCTAAACACTAAGTTTTTTGAAGCGAAAGTCAGAAATGAGAACAAATTTTAATGAGGCTATTGTAAACCTAGAAAAAACACTCTAGTAGTGACTTGAGTTTATGAAAATCTATAAAATAAATAAATAAATAAATAAATAAATTTTCCTAATGAAAGTACGAAAGGTTAGCAACAGAGATATCTGCTCTGAAGGTTTCCAAGATAATTAAAATAAAAGGTAAGTTGAATGTAAAATGCAGAATACGCGATTTTAATGATCCTGCAAAATTCTTTTGAAAATATAGATATCTCCTGTAATGAAATACAAATATTTAACAGGCAAAAGAAATGAGGGTGATTTGGTTAACCCTATACAAGTGGTAATTATAACGGCAGATATTGTCTCGTACAGATACGAAAATACCAGAAGGAGGGAAATATAGTAGATTCACATCAACCGTGCATTTGATGTCTAGGCCAGTCCCATACGTCGCTCCTGATTGGCTGTTGATAAGCCAATCACAGGGCTGGAAACTCAGTCTCTCGAGTGAGTTCACATGGGTAGGGTCTATGCTCCACCTCTCCTGAGGGATAAGTCTTTCAAAAGTATCCCTCAGGAGAGGTGGTACATCCATCCTACCTCTGTCAACTCTCTCGAGAGACTGAGAGTTTCCAGCCCCGTGATTGGCTTATCAACAGCCAATTAGGAGCGTCGTAAGTACCTGGCCTAGACATCAGATGCACGGTTGATGTGAATCTATTATACCTAGAATGGAAACGAAATTCTCGAACTGTTCGATGTATATAAATGAACAACTAAAGTTACGAAGCTGCAAACACTGACCAGAACTCAATAAGAACATAAAGGAAAAACC
>NC_061107.1:1640637-1648137 GCF_015104395.2 Macrobrachium nipponense
GTGGCTGGGAACCAATTGGTTACCAAGAAACTGGACCTACAGCTTATTGTAGGATCCAAACACGTTATATCGAGAAATGAATTTCTATCACCAGAAATAAATTCCTCTCGTTTCTTGTTGGCAGAGCGGGTATCGAACTCGAGACTACCGAATCGGTAGGCGAGCACGTAAACTACTCGTCCAACAAGGAACTGGAAGAAGGAACGATCAACACAAAAGACTTACTAAAGATGAAGAGCTAAAATAGGTAAAAATACTATTCGATATCTCGTTGGAATTAACGATGGACATTTTTCTGGATATTCGGGGGAGATGTTCGAAGCCCAGTGTGACTGGGGTTAAATCAACCAATCAGCCCACTGACGTCTCAATCGATGAAATGGCCACTCAGAGAGACATACAGACAGACAGACAGGCTGGTAGAAAAGCCAACAGGTAGAAATAAGCAATGCTTAGTTTTAAAATTCTCAGATAAGTTAGTCTCGAGTTGTGCGCATATGCGCTTGTGTATACGCATTATTCTAGATGCGTAAACGCTTATGCACGCGCCAATATGTAGGTAAATAGACCCATCATCTCCTATATGTTTATTCATTTGCCGTGAGGAACTAATTCCTCTGATTCCTCGAAGATCCTACGTCGTTTCCTGGCCTCCGAGAGCAAACCGTTATCATTTCCTCGTCACAGCCTTTGACAGGTAATATCTCTCGTCGTCTCTTATCGAATGAGGCCGCTTGATCCAACCCCTTCCTTGTCCTTGATCTCCTGTTCTCCTTTCATAGTCTCTTTTAGTTTCGTGATCTAATGTTTTCTTAGCGTTTGAATGTCAACAAAAATAGCCATAGATACTACAAATATATCGAGTAATGTTTTTTACTTATTGTCTTCTTCATCTTTTTTACTTCGCTCACGTTGATAATTATTCCCTTCTCCGTCGATTCTTGTATAGTGTTTATGTTTTTTTCTCCTTTTGTTTCTCGTGTAATCTCCATCATATTCTATCTCCCGTTGTCTGGAAACAGAAGACTGTCGCGAAGCCTATTGTTATTTCTTACGACCAGCAAAGGCCTGTGTTTGTTTCTGGCAGCTGGTTCCGACCCCAAATTGGATTCAATATCTCCATCCCTTTGGCTCTTTGACAATGAAGTAAACAACTCATTCTTTTATTCTGTAATTATGTCGGAGTTTTCCTTCTCCCTCCCGTTGTTTATGCTATTTCACGTTTATCTCATTCAATGGGCCAGGCTTCTTTCTTTGAAGTTTTGGAAGTGACGTCGGAAGGTTCGCTGTGTTAGGAATCTCCTGACGTATCAAAGTATATTCCACCAGATATGAACTGCAAGAAGGGTTAATATAATAGTCATTTTTAGGCTCACATCATGATGACAACGTTAAGTAGTTGATCTCTTTTGACTTGTGACTGCAGAGATATTTCACGGAGAATTATACTACTCCATGCTAAGTGGAATTTCAATTTTAATATGCTGAACGTTCTCTGAATTGCAAGTGGCTGTTTAAGGGCTCTACTCAAAAAGAGGGAAGAGATAAGGTGTTCTTTCACCATAAATTCATGTAACCGAGTAGCCAAACTTTTCTGTGATTACCACATGATGCTTGAAGTTATTGTTGGGGGCGGAACCGTAATCAAATAGGGGTAATTATCGTCCGAAAACGAAAGAATATCGGCAGTTGGAATTTTGTTGTAAAATGTGAGAAATTTCCATTAAAAGAAAAATCGATATTTTCTGGGATGGATATCTGGAAAAGTGGCCGTAATCAATTTCGCGTCACTTTTCGATTGTCAAAGGGCGAATGTTAAGAGCGTTTAAAAAAGCTATACATTTTCCGCAGTCTTTTTAAAAATGTCAGTTTTCTATTTCAGTTATGAGGTAAAATTCCCAGAACGGGAGTTATGCTGTTATTAACTGTTAAGCCTTTTCAGATTCGGTTTTTATTTGAGAAGCCTATATCCTACCCAGTGTTAATTCCACGTTGCCGTTCATACTATTCGATAAATCCAATATATATATATATATATATATATATATATATATATATATATATATATATATATATATATATATTCTTTGTGCCCGAAGATGTGGTAAATTCACGAAAGTACTTGGCACTCTGTCTTTTCTTTTTTAAAAATTGTGCCCTGTGGCTTTTGCTGGTAAACAAAATCACTTGCTTACTTTTGTGATTTAATAGTATATATATATATATTATATTATATTATATATAATATATATATATATATATATATATAATATATATGTTGTAATTATAGATATAATATATATATATATATATATATATATAAATATATATATATAAATATACATGTATGTATATATATATATATATAATATTATATAATATATAATTATTATTATATATATATATATATATATATATATTATATATATATATATATCTATATATATATATATATCTGTAATATATTATAATGAAGAATTTATGTTTCTTTGTAAGTATTTATGTTTTCCTAGTAACCTTTCAACATCCTATAACTTCCCTAGTATTTGCCATTACTCCACCTACCTGAGCCCTATTGTTACTCCAGAAACGTCACTGTTTGAAGACCTATACCAGTTAATAATTTATACCCTTCGCCAAAATAGTTCGGCAATACTTCGTTACTCAAAGATGGGGCTGATTTCCCGCAGCTACTCTACGCTACGGGGAAAATGACGTGTGACTGTGCTTGACGGAAGCAGGTAAGCGACTGGTCAGGAGTCGTCAGTGGAAATCTGGCGATTTTTGTGAATGGGGTGTGGGTAGAGGTAAGACTAATTCTCCGGGATAAGCAGTGAAAATCTATAGATAAATGAGGGAGGAACGCACAGGGGAACTGGAAACTTGCAACAATGGGCAATGACTACTGTGAAAGTTGTGGAAGAACCGACTAGGCTGATTCATACAAACTTACATGCACAATTCCGTAGACGACTTTCGACGACAAGTCGATTGCGTCTGAAAAGTCTAAAAAGTTCCTCTTACAACAAATATACACACTTCTTATTGCCGTCGGGGTAAAACGATCTTGAGATTGTAATATTTTATGATACAATCTTCATACAAATACCCTGAATTAGGAAATATTATACATTTTATTTTAAGCGAATACATAAATGAAAACATCGAGATACACCATCCACGTGCCAGACGGAAAATGAGATAAAATATAATTGTCAGACAGCAATTCACGAGCCGTTATAATCCAACTACGCTTTACTTATTTCACTTCTGTGATATTTTCTTCAGGTTTCTGTCATATCCGCAGTCAAGTTAAACAGGCTGTGGAATATATGAATGTCAAGTTATGAAACGGGAAATTAATCCTGAAATTAACAGCAGAATATTAAAACATTTCACTGTATTACTCTTGGGTATTGTTCATGTTAAAAGAGGAGAGAAATTTTCAGTTTTTATTTTTGCTTTTTTCAATTCGCTTACTTTCAAGTCTTCTTCATTTTTGTGTTAACTATGAATAGGACTAAATGGGCCATGCATGTTTCAGTTGCTTTACGAAAACAAAGTCAAAGTTTGTGAGTTTCTAAGTACACAAACAAACACACACACACACACACAAACACGAACACACACACAAAAGCACAGACTTGTATAAGCCAGGTTTAACATAGTCCCACTACGACAGAGCAAGAGAGCAACAAGAAAATTGCTGACAAAAATACGTAAGCATTATTAGGCATGTTAAAGACATACTTGCGTATAAAATGCTTGAGTAAATATAAATAAAAAGTTTACTATATCTGGTAAAAATGTTCTGGTACAACAGAATTCTATATCAGGATGCTGCTCTCCCTCTTCAGGAAGATGAGTGAGAAAAGTTAAAGAGAAGGGCACATGGGATTCAGATGTCATCGATGAAGTTTTCATTCAACCAACGTTTAAGAAGATTAAAGGAGGATTATCAGTAGGAATGGCCTAAATTGGCTAACCTGTGGCTGGATCTCTTGGTATAAATACCACCTTTTCTGCAACATTTTTCATTCATGTACCTGAAGAGGGAGACAGCAGTCTCTGAAATAAAGAATTTTCTCTCTATATTGTGACCTTTTTATTTTGGTCTTATATATATTATATATATATATATATATATATATATATATATATATATATATATATATATATATACATATATATATATATTATATATATATATATATATATATATATATATATATATATATATATATATATATATATATATATATATATATATGCATGTATATATAAACTTTATACAAATCAGCTTATACATCACATTGGCAGATTATGCAATTTATTATTGTAAGGAGGGCAAACATGTGTTTTTATCTATTGGTAATTAGCATCGCATGAACACCAATTTATATTATCGTAGGCGTCTAACAAAATCATGTAAATCTCCTATTGAATATTCATTGTATGATATAAATATCATCATTGGAGCAAACCGTTGCGTGAATTGCTCGATGAAAATGAATAATTCAGACAGATATGATAGGAAACGTTTCTCCAATGAACGAAAAGCTTATTCCCACTTCGCACTAGCAATACAATATCCGGTAGTGGTGCATTTTAAATCTTAGGAGGCGATGTGATAGGTAGGTATGACCTCGATAAAGACCAGATAATTGAAAGAGAAGAAACGTAGCAAATCAAAGTTTAGAAGGAAAATTTAAAGTTAGAGAGATACCAAAAAAATAGCCATGCAAAGGGTACAGACGTCTACAGAATGCCATGCAGAGAGTAGAAATGTCTACAGAATGACTTGCGATGAACGTAAATGTCTACAGAATACGGTGCAAAAAGTACTCATTTCTAGAGAGCAGATATGGAATATGTTTGCCACATAGGAAGAGCGTCTAAGTAAGGCCAGGGAGAGTACCCCTTGATTAAACAGAATATCCTTGAGAAGATTGTTTCAATGGTAGAGAAAATAACCGCTGCTTTATAAGGCCTATATTCAAATCAATTTAAATTAAGGAAATAATTTTCATCAAGAAATGAACGTCATTATCAAGTCATCGTAGATATCCTGCAGCTTAGTAATTTCTCTCTCTAATATTGTCAAGATTTGAAAAAAGAATCTGAGTTAGAACTTCCAACTAATCATCCAAAAGCATTAAATTGGCTCTGCCAGATTCCTGGCCTCTTCAGAATGGCTATAACAATCAATACTCATTACCTAAGACGACCTGTACATGATTTTTGAAAAATCGAGATTCTCGGATTTCCAATTACCTGAGCTACTCTCGGTCGCAAGGCTGTTTTTGAGCATAATGATGCAATTTATTTTTAAAAGTATTTTTTTTTACAAAATTATTCAAAATGCGCACACGCATTCAGACCTCAATACACTCACGCAAATACATGCATACATACATATATACATTATCTATCTATATATATATAAATATATATATATATATATATATATATTATATTATATATATATAATATATATATATATATATATATATGTATATAATATACATATATATATATATATATATATATATATATATATATATATATATATATATTATTTATATTGAACTTTACAGAATAATAAGAACGAAATTAGGATCACTAGGAAAGCACTGATTTTAGAGAATGGTTCGGAACAATAACTTTCTCCATCTCTTAGAAGTCATAGAGATGCAATACCCCAACATTCCCACATTTCAAAAATATGAAATGTAAAAGAATCAAAATATCATATTCAGTCGTCACTCTCTTTCCGAAGCACTTTCACATTTCTGATAAATGTCACTCAGAGGATTCAGCTGGAAATGCAGATGGCTAAACATTACCAGGCATAAAGCGAAGTCTTCCAGTTTGGACGTAGGAATCTTCCCCCCTGGCAACTAAGACACCACCGAAACTATTAGCAATGCATTGAATAATCTATAGTGGAGATTGTACCTCTAACTAGACTAAACAAACTGATATGGGATAGTTAGGTTTATCCTTTTACAAGTACTTATTTTCTCCCCCCCCCCCCACCCCCCCCCCCCACCCCCCCCACCCCCCCACCCCCACAACCCCCGACAACTAAGCCAGCGCCGAAACCGTTAGCAATGCATTTAATACTCTACAGTGGAGATTTTACCTCTATTTACCTCTAACTACAAAAAACAAACTGATGTGGAATAGGCTTGGAACGTATTAATACATAAATAAAGGTATAACCCCCGAAGGAAAGTGAAACACTGGAGTAGCTCCAAGATCTTTCGACTCAACGTCCTTTACTCAGTCTGCTAAGTAAAGGACGTTGAGTCGAAAGATCTTGCAGCTACTCCAGTGTTTCACTTTCCCTCGTGGCTTATACCTTTATATATATATATATATATATATATATATATATATATATATATATATATATATATATATATATATATATATATCTGTGTGAGTGTGTGTGGATATTCGTATAGAGAGAGAGAGAGAGAGAGAGAGAGAGAGAGAGAGAGAGAGACCGACTCACTCGTCGACATGAATATCAACTAGTCATCAAACAGCGATTTCAGAGGAAGAATCGAAGGTACTGTATACCCAATGAATTATTAAACTACAGTCACAAAGGAAATGCCAGGAAGGGAGGCGACAGAACCAGAATAGTTGTGGGATCCAACTTTCTCCCTTTAATCTAACTTAAAAAGAATAGAACTTGAACGGTTCGTATTTCAAACTCTCGGGGGAAAAATGCAGAAATATCCACAAATTTTTTTTTCGAAAAGTTCGAGGGTTTCCCGCCACTGCTCGTCATAAGAAAATGGTCTCTTATTATGACACGGATTTTTTTTTTTAAGTTATCTGCGTTCTTATCATAAAATACGTTGTTCAAGGCTCCTACAATATTCTGAGGGCATTATTAGAAATGATTTCATTGCTGGAGCTCTGGTAAAACACGGCTTTTCAAAATGGAGGTAAGTGAATTTATATGGCGTTCTCATTTGTTCTTATTATGTGTACATACACAATTACATACATATACACACACACACACACACACACACACACACTGTGTGTGTGTGTGTATCATAAAATTAACTGTCACAACAGAAATAACTCACAAATTAAAGACTGTTATGACTATAAATACTATATATTTCATCGATTTGTTCTTATGTACCTCCAAACGATTCGATACCCTTTGTTGGTTCCGCTTAAATAAAAACAAAGTTTAAAGTGAGATCATAAGAAGTTATCAAGGCAAGCAAAGATCTATGAATCTAAACCATCTCGAGAAACTCGTTGGAAGGCTTGAGATTCGCTTCTATCTTCCGCCTCGGTCTCTTCTGATGGGCTCAAGCAAATCAGAAGTAATAGTCTCACTCATTTATACCACCAAGAAGTTGAAGTCCCTTCCATTAATATGGTAATTTGGGGATCGAGCCCCCCTCTCACATCACTGGAAACTTTTGACAACTTTTTTCCCTATTATTAGAATATTGACGCTGGCTG
>NC_061107.1:1650637-1659743 GCF_015104395.2 Macrobrachium nipponense
GCTTATAATAATTTCGTCCCCTAGTGGGATCGAATCATCGTTCAACGGACAGGCACGAAATCAGGACCGACATTGACGTTATCGATTCGGCTAACAGTGAGGCTATAAGTTTATATCGATTCTGACCTTACAAATCACCGTCGGACTCGGTTTTTTCGTAATTAGAATCGATATGAAACCTCCTCTACCATGTTAGCCAAGTCGAAAGTTTGATGCACGTACCCATATTATGAATAATTATCAAATCACCGTGATTCATATAAAATATTCGAGCTACAAATGTCCTTTAATGTCTAATTCACTGTACCTCGGTGGTTCGATCTCTGGGATATTCCTGCCAAACTCAATGGCAGTCATTTCGACAGTGCCTTAGTGATCTGTACTCCTAAAAATCCCCAGTGCGTGTCACTGGAGATATTCTGACGGCACGGACCGAAAAGTGAAGTGCAACTGCCGGTATTTACTCGTCTGCTCTAGTCTAAAATGGCATAATATTACCCGCTTTCGGAGGTTAAGGTCAATGTGATATATATATATATATATATATATATATATATATATATATATATATATATATAATATATATATATATATATATATATATATATATATATATATATATATATATATATATATATATAATATATATATATATATATATATATATATATATATATATATATATATATATTATATATATATATATATATATATATATATATATATATATATATATATATATATATATATATATATATATATATATATATATCTACGTTTATTGAACGCCTCGCCTTCCCAGCAGTTTTTAATTAATTGTAGTTATAAAAGAAGCAGCCATGCCTTCTCCTAAAGCAACTGATTTTGGGAGAGAGCACGTCGTAGTAAGGAATTTCCGGTCTAACGGAAGCTTATGGTAAGAGAGGCAAGTCACAAGAGTAGCTAGGCCTCGAGATGGATTTTAGGGACTTCTACAATAAGACCTATTGTCCTTCCCAATTTGCTTGCGGTGTTTATCACTTTCAGGCAGTGCCCGAGGCGGTGTATGGAAGCTCCGTGATTCCGAGAGAACCAGTATCTCCCCCAGTCGTCTCCAGTTGTGACCTCGGACGGATGTCCGCCACAAGCCTTCCACACTTATGCCTAACGGCGCTACTGGCGCGCCAAGAGACCCAGACCTGAGACAAAGCCAGGCCGCATTTCTACAAAGATCCACTGAACATGGCATCCAGGTACGTCTTGTGAAGCAGCATATTGCCAGTGCCTTACATCATATTGTCTATTTGCTCCCCATTTTCCCAATTCAAACTTCTAAATAAAAAAGAACTCATCCCTTTGTTTCCTCTCACTGCCTCATGGCCGCATGCTTCCCCTTGTGTGATCGTCCCAGACAAATGAAGTCTTCAGTGCATACCTCAGTTAAAATTAGAGTTCCTTTTCCCCAGTGTTAGAGAACTGAATAATCGTAACTTGTGCAAGAAATCCTTTTTCTTTTATCTTGTCTAATCTGGGATGTATTCCAGATTCCCTGAGTCACGTGTCAAGTCTGTCGCCCGCAAGTGTTGCATTACCGCAAGATTATGAAACCAGCTTTTACGTGAATTTCATTTTTAGCCAGCAATCATTCACTTGAGAGATATTATTAGTCCATGTGGGGACCAGTTGCATTTACTTAACCTTGGCTGTTAAGCAGCCTCTTGTAAATAATTAGCTGTAAAGTAATTAGCTGAGTTTCTGGCGACCTTTCCTCTAGAGTAAATTTCAAGAAATTTCTTCTACAGATGAAATTTGTTGGGCTTTACCAAATTATTAGTTTATTTTTTTATATTTGAATGCATATGGTATTCATTTATATTTTTAGGGTAATTTGTAACTGTAGTTCTGTTAACAACGAAGCTGTAGAGCTGATGATGTCTACACCCATGTCTGACCCGGCTGCCATTTCTGTCTGTGAATAGACATCCTTGAAAAACGGTTAACATATTTTCATGGACACTTGTAAAAAGATGCATTCAAGAGGAGCATCGTAGGGATTTAATAATCTTGGAGCCATAGAAACAATCTCCTCTTTCAGGAATTAAATGGCGGCGAACACAATTTATTACCAATAAGGTGATCAGTCGATTATGTAAAGTTTCCATCAGCGTTCGTCTTTCCACTTCAGCAAAATATCTCGACACAAAAGGAAATGTTATAATGCATTGCCATGGAGACCTTTTTTTTTTTTTTTTTTTTTCCTTTTTTTTTTTTTTTTTTTTTTTTTTGAGAGAGAGAGGTTTTTAAAAAAATGGAGCATCGCGGTTACTGCTCAACGATTCTATCTAGGTGATAGTTAGACATTTAGAAAACACTGAAGCAATGTTGAGTCACTGAAAGGTCAGAGGTTATAATAAAATTCTGTACTTTTTTGTTTTATGATTTTCAATGAGGGCTATTTTTCTGGAGGGGGGCGATGGGGGAGGGAGGAGTTTACAGACATATTCTCTTTACTGGTGTTTCTTATTTTCAAAATAAGATTAATCGAAAATAACTAGAGTGTAGACACGGTCACCACAAATACAATTTACAGGTATTGGTTCACTAATGTGATAAAAAAAACCTAGTTACTTGTTGCACAAATAACAACTAATATATTAATGACATGGCTACCTACGTAAATCATTCCCTCACTAAAATTCTAAGATAAAAGTAGATAGGCTAAAAGAAACCATATACAAACTTTAGCAGACGAACCGAAAGATGAAGGAACTCGTACAAGAGGAAAAGGGATATGGCCGGAAACCATTTCTTCCCTGGGAATCCGTGAACCTTGCAGAAGAAGAAAAAAAACACACACACACACACAGATCCAACGTCTCTAAAAACAGATATGAAAGACTTTTATTTTATTTTAAATCATCGCCTGTCCTTGAATAAGAAACTCTTGCTTTTTGTAGAATAAGACGTGCATGCGCTGTTATATTTCTTGCATTTTATCTAGCTATTATTATCCATCTCAATTGTACATTTGATAAACATTAAATGTAGATTCTTAAATACTTTCTAGTCTTAAGTAGAATAAACAGACCAAGAACAATTGATTAGTTTTGGGGACAAAGATGAATTTGTTTTTGGTTAACTGTGAGGGGGGGTGGGGGGGGGAGAGAAGAAGAAACTTTGAAAATAAAAGATCAAGTTGAATAACCTATTGAAAAACGATTAATCTTAGGTTTAGTTTTGAGCGAATACAAACGTTTTCGCAACTAGAGGAAATAGAGTAAAACGCTGTGAAGTGTCGTGCGCTTTAAAATGAACAGTATTGTATTCTAGCTACGTACGATTAGATCGCACTGATACCGCACTTCAAAAGAATATTTATCTCATTTTCCTTACGATCGAGGAAGGAAGATGAGTCCAGTAATAAAACAAGCATCAAATATTATCAATAGGCATCAAGAGATTTAGTGTAACGAACCGCAAACACCGTAGAATAAAAGAGTGCCATCTTCAGAAATTTCGCAGGACCTCAACCCAAGACCTGACGTAGACTAACTCGAACTGTGAACTGGTACTTCAATGCTTTTCTATGGCCTTTCAGTCTGCGAGACAGACTTCATCCATTGATGACTGCAGAGACAGCCTCTGATTTCTCATGGTCGAAGGTACCAAAGTATTAAGCGAGAAATGACATGTCACTAATCAAAAGGAACAAGAAAACCAATAGCATGTCCAGGAACTCGGAGGTAATAACAGAGGGATTTGGTGAACCGCCAGCTGTCAAGGTCAGAGAGAGAGAGAGAGAGAGAGAGAGAGAGAGAGAGAGAGAGAGAGAGAGAGAGAGAAGCATTATTTTAAAAAAATGAGAGATATTTTGTAAGAAAGTTGAACAATTCACAGCCGAAGAAAAGATAATTTTATCTACCACAGTATTATAAAGAAAGAGAATTTTATTTTGTTTATGTCTCTCTCTCTCTCTCTCTCTCTCTCTCTCTCTCTCTCTCTCTTACACACACACACACACAAACACACACACACACACACATTAAACCTGCCTACCTGCCTCTTGTGAGAGTTCAGACCTCTTTGTGGTGTGATGGCTACCACGGAGTGAATGCTCGAGGCGAAACACTTGGGTTAAAAAGAAAAGTATATATATATATATATATATATATATATATATATATATATATATATATATATATATATATATATATATATATATATATATATATATATATATATATATATATATATATATATATATGTGTGTGTGTGTGTGTGTGTGTGTGTGTGTAAGCGAATGCCACAGAAAATGATAGTCAGAAATAGTCTGACTATCATTTTCCTGTGGTATTCGCTTATTTAATGAAGTGACGTGCATCTACTGTGATTTTTTAAGCATAGTATATATATATATATATATATATATATATATATTATTTTATAATATATATATATATATATATATATATATATATATATATATATCATATATATATATATACATTTACTGCATATATATTTTTTTATTTTGAACACTTCCTCAAGTTTTCATCTCTACAATCCTCATGTCTTCAATTTCATGACATTTCAATACCTTAATATTTTGATTGTAATGGTTAATACAATATCAATCAATTTCTTCAAAAGTATTTTGCTAAATATTTCATTAAAAATAATTTTATATGAAATAATATTTACAGACAAAAGATACCCCAATCATAAACCAGTAAAATATGCGCCGAAGTTTCTTCGGCCCAATTGAGTTTTCTGTACAGCTGCTACCGCGTATAATCAAGACCACCGAAAATATGGCTCTATCTTTCGGTAGTCTCGGTATAATGCCGTATGAGCCGCGGCCTATGAAACTTTAACCACGGGCCGATGATGGCCAATCCTGTATCGTTGCCAGAAGCACGATTATGACTATTTTTAACCCCAAATATAATAAAATCTTCATAGGCTAGAGGGCTGTAATTTTGTATGTTTGATGATTGAAGGGTGGATGACCAACATACCAATTTGCAGCCCTCTAGCCTCATTAGTTTCTTTAGATCTGAGGGCGGATAGAAAACGTGCTGACGGACGGACAAAAACGGCAAAATAGTTTTCTTTTCCAGAAAACTAAAAATTACATGGGAGGAATTCTGAGTCGTTATGAAGTGTTAATCCAACTTTGACCTCTTGAGGCATAATATCTTTTTCTTTAAAGATGAAACCGCGATCAAAAGACGATGTCTTTAAGAAAATAGCGCAGTGAAGAGGATATTAAATCCCCACTTCTCGTGAACTTGAGGTGACTGAAGAAATGGAGAGGAATTTCTTATTTGATTTTAAAACGAGATTCGTCGAAATAAGTTCGGTCAATTCTGGTTTTTGTCTTTGCCATGACAAACATGAATTTCATATTTTCAATTTCTTCTTGAGTACAGTATCATGTATGGATTTGTGAGTATATATATATATATATATATATATCCCTCCCTCATATACTCAAACGCAATTTGAGTATTGCCTAAAAGCAAGTGTCACTTATATTCTGAAAAATATGGTGAGTAGAGTGTCTTTGACATGACAACTATGAATTTCATATTTTCAATTTCATCTTGAGTATAGTATCATGCATGTATTTGTGAGTATATATCTCTCCCGGGGAATATCAATAAACGGCAAAATTTACTTAATTTCATTTACTCTTACGCCTTTTGAGTATCACCTAAAAGCAAGCGTTATTTCAATTCTGAAAAATATGGTGATTAGTTTGTCTTTGACTTGACAACTAAGACTTCCATATTTTCAATTTCTTCAACAAGCGCTAAAAGTTAATTAATGTCATATGCTCGTACGCATTTTGAGTATTGCCTAAAAGTAAGTGTCAATTAAAATTTGAGAAAATATGGTGATTAGATACTGTGACGCCTGGGAGAGTTCCATCACGCAGAAGGACGGGTATGGACTGATTAATCTTATCAGCGACGTAATGGCTTGGGTCCGAGATTAAAGAATAAAAAGGAAAGAATTAGGAAACTAGAAATCGACTAAACGATTTTAAAAGTTGAAATTTCAAACAAATAATAACGTAAGGGAGTGAAAGCAATCTGATCAAAAGAGTTTTTATGCATTAAAAAACACAGAAAGAACACTTAATAAAGACTACAACTAGGAGAGAGAAAAATGTCGAGAGATGAAAAAGTATTTGACCTTAAATTTATCTTTAGCCTCCACTTGGTTGAAATATCATTACAGAGTTACAAAAAATGCTAAGATGTTCCCAAGCAACACTTACATTAGTAAAGGCGAAAGAATCATTACTGAGCACTCATTGTGCAATGAATAAGCAGGAACTACGTTGATTTTCTTGAGAAAAATAAGTGCCATTTTGATTACTTTTCTTTCAAACACGATTCTAGCCTATTGAGTAACTGAAGTGACCCAGGTTAATTATAACAATTGAATAAAATAAAAATATGAACAAGTCACGATCTGACCTAGAGCTTACTTGAGACGCGTGCAAGATTTTCCCCCTCATGATTTGCAATGTTTATATTCCTAACCTACCATAAAATTAAACCATGCTCAAATCTATGGTCAAATAGAGCCTTGTTTCACCATCAAAAATTAAAATAAATATGCTATATTATATTAGAATAATTGTTCTGTACTATTTAACTTGCACATTATTTATATATTATTTTTACATTTTCATTCTAATAAAAAAAATCATAAATATCCCATCATAAAATTCCTGTATCTTTAACTCAACTCCAAACATCTTTTTCAGAACTTTTTATGCTCTTCCACAGACCTTCCCTAAACCCCCTTAAAAAGACCAAGAACGAGAGAGAAAAAAAAAACAACAGCAACAACAAAGTACTTGTAGGCTCACTCCCCGAGTAAACGAAAATTCTCTGGTCATTTATCATTTATCCTACAACAAAAACAAAATTCTCCCTTTTTTCAGTGAGATTTTCTTGTGTCATTTTAATCAGGTGGATTTCCAGCTATCGTTGATTGATGGCTCTTCCATCGTGCCCAAGTCATGACTGATGATTTGTGGGGCGCCGTTATAAGGGCAAAGTACTAATTATGAAGACCGTTCACCCGTAAGTGCCAATTACATGGCAAGATCAATTGGGAAGAATGCTTTTTAAAAAATCTGATTTCCAAAAAACTGTGCTTCATAGATCGTCTGAACTCAACGTTTATGCAATTATATTGTGAAGAAGTATATATATATATATATATATATATATATATATATATATATATATATATATATATATATATATATATATATTTTTACCAGTCATATATATAACAGAATTCCATCTAATAAAAGGAGCCCATAAAAACACCAAAATGTAGAGAGAAAAGTACTATATTTCAGAGACTGCTGTCTCTTGCTTCAGGTATATACTGAAGAGAGAGACAGCAGTCTCTGAAATATAGTACTTTTTCTCTCTACATTTTGGTGTTTTTATGGGCTCCTTTTATTAGATATATATATATATATATATATATATATATATATATATATATATATATATATATATATATATATATATATATATATATATATATTTATATATTTGTGTTTATATACATACATAAATGTAATATATATAAATATATATATATATATATATATATATATATATATATATATATATATATAATATATATATATATATATATATATATATATATATATATTCTTGTCCATATAACTTTCGAAATTGCAGAGAAGAAGAAACGACTGAGGAAATGATAATAAAATAAGCCTGGCAAAACCCATAAAAAAGCCACATTTGGAACCCTCGGTAACTCGTGGGAGTAATCTGACTTCTGAACCCAAATGCCGATCTGGCCACCTGACAAGGAATCCTTTAACAGAAAATGGGTATACAATTTCCCGAGGCTCTAAATCGAGCCTATCTTCAAAGCTGACATTTCAATTTAAACGAGCGATAGAGGTTTTACGTATAACGTTGTTAAATGCCAGATGTAAGTGTTGTTTTTTACCTGTAAAGATATAATTTGCTTATTAATAGGACTTAGTATCACTATCTCCAGGTGATGAGAGGAAATTCTATAATTTATGTCATTTTTTTTAAGCTGCTTGATGTTAATCTTGCGTCCAATCTAATCTCTTTATTCATGCTATCTGTGTTGGTTGTTTCTAAGAGTTGCAAATTCTATGTATGTGTATACTCACTGAAAAACTTGATATTCTCGTTATATCACAGGTGGTCTGAAAAGAAAATAACAAATCCATTTTTCTAGCAATGCCTTTTGTCATTAAGTGATCTCATTCGTCCGTCTATAGCTCCCTGAAACTAAACTGAAACTAGAGTGAAATTAAAGGGAAACTTTAATTTCACACGAAAAGATTTTAAAGGTTTACTTGGTTCGACTAAGAATTCTATTGTGAAACTAGACTGAAACTAAACTGAAACTAGATTGAAACTAACGTGAAACAAAGTTGAAACTCAAGGGCAGAGATCTTCATCTATCCCAGACAGACTACACACATGAAAAGAAAAAAAAAAAAAAAAAAAAAAAAAAAACACTTTCAAATCATCCTTCATTCAACTTTCAAAATTTCCCCGTACCTTCTTCTACTCTCAAACCTTGAATACCTGGTCTCCCCTTATTCATAATAGAACAACTCGGTCACTCCACATCCACTTATGTAAAAAAAAAGAATCAACTTCGCATCCGTTCTTTTCATCGGAAGACGAAGAGAATCTCCTTTTGATCATCCAGAATATAAGAGAGAGAGAAAAAAAAAGATCCAATTGAACATTAATCAAGATGAAAGCAATCACCTCCAGCGACATACTATCTATACTTCTAGGAAGAAGTAGCCAGCCTACTGGTCTCCCCGAAATTACAAGCATGCCCCATTCCTTTATTCCGGCCCTTTCATGAGACAGTAATAAAGTGAGCCTCATTCTTCCCCTTTAGGGAAATTATCATAATATGGCGGTGATGTCGCAACCCCCCACCCCCCAAAGTATTCAAATGCTTCCCAGTGAAGGCGTTTGAATCAAGGTATTATCCAGGAGTTTCTCGAGCGTCTGCGCCGATGCAGCGTTCTTTCTAAGGCAATTATCGTAAGTATTCC
>NC_061107.1:1660243-1670243 GCF_015104395.2 Macrobrachium nipponense
TCGTAAGTATTCCATTCATAAAATTCTCTTTGAGTCATATTTATTATTTTTATAAATATATATCCATCATACATATCTATATATATATATATATATATATATATATATATATATATATATATATATATATATATATATATATATATATATATATATATATATATATATATATATATATAATATATATATATACATGGGGATACAATTCACAATGAAGTAAAATCTTCTTGTAGTTTAAAATAATATATATCTTGTACAGGATTAAAGCTTTCGACCATCAACTGTGGTCTTGTTCAATAAATGACATTTTAGTGAACAAGATAGTAAGAGGTGGATGTAAATTTCGAAATGGCTTTTGAGTTGCTGTTCCAGATATGAGGGTAATAAAAATAAAAATAAAAGTGCATGAATTGCGAAACAGGTTTTTGGGATTAGAATAACTGTGGATTTAATTTCATAGTGATAATGGTACCATCAATATTATTATTATTATTATTATTATTATTATTATTATTATTATTATTATTATTATTATTATTATTGATTATTATTATTTTATTGATTGTTTTATTATTATTATTGTTGTTATTATTATTATTATTTTTATTATTATTATTATTATTATTAAATGATGGAACAAGTGTTGCTGGCCCTGACACAGTTTAGTTACGTATGTCTAAAAGATAGGAAGAAAAATGAAAGACTCTAGTTCTTTCTTTTATGTGTGGTGGAGGAAGAGAGAGAGAGAGAGAAAGAGAGATAGTAGTTGGAAGTTCAGTCCTTTGATGAACCCCCTACAAATTAAATTTTATGCCAGATAATACTTAGCCCCTTTATAAGAATGGTAACTCTTAGACAAACTTCCTGGATGCTTATGCTACGTAAATCATCGCACAATCAAATATGATATTTCAATTGCCTGGAAGCCGATAACTAGTCTCACGTCGCTATAAGCAATAAAACGCTAGTCTCTCAATGTATGTTTGGCAACAATATATCTAAAGTACAAAAAATAAAAATAAAGATAATACGCTCTATAATGTTCAAATTTGAAGTATCCCTTTTAACTGAGTCAGTAATTACTACCATATATGTTATTACTGAAATAAAAAATAATTAATTTGGTATATTAATATCCATGAATCGTGTTAGCTGACAAACATGAAACATTTTTTGGCCTGATATTCTAATTCACGCTCGGGTAAGTGCAGTTAATAGCATAGTCTAGTGCATACATTAACGAGTCTATTAGAATATTTTTATCAAATAAATTTGGGAAAACACGTCAGGTTAAATGATGTAAATGCATTGCAGAATTACAAAAATTATTCATGATCTCTGAAATTTGTCGTATAAAAAAAATCTTCAGAAGTTTGAAGACAACCTCTTCCTAAAACACAAATCCAACAAGACTTCTTGGCAATGAAACCTCTATAATAAAATCTATGAAGACTATCGCGTTCCATACAAAAGACGAAGTTATAAAGAAAACTGGGGATCTTAATATATCCTAGAAAGGAAATTGATGAAATTTTCGCTTACTATGGAGTAAGCCAACAAAGTACTTTGTTGTTGTTCTTGTTCTTGTTGGGTGGGGGTTGGTAGGAAAGATCTATGGAAAAGCCTGAAATGGTCTGGAAAAAAGGTGTTTCACGCTGAGTTAATGATACAGGAATTTTAGGATAGGATATTTGATTCGTTTTTAAGAATGAAAATGTCAAAAATAAATAATGTTCATGTTAAACAGTACAGAATAATTATTTCCAATAAAATACAGAATATTTACTTTAATTTACGTTGGTGAAACAGCGCTCTAATTGCCCGTAGATTTCACAACGCACCCCGATTAAGCTGAAGGTCGGATCACGCCTTGTTCTGGACGACTTCAGTGTTAGCTCTAACTTTCATCAGCTTATAAAAACGCTCATTGAATCCTCCGTTTTATCCAAACCTTGTCAGTCTAGACTTCACCTCTTTTTTTTTTTTTTTTTTTTTTTTCCAAGACCCTCTGGTAAATAACCTGGGTTATATTTCTCCACGTAATTCATACCAAACCTCTCGAGAAAAATAATCTGTAAGCAAAAAATGACAAGAAAGAAAGTCTTGCTAGATTACTGAATATTATGCTCGCCATTACACTTCCCTCGTTGTAACATTTCTCGTTATAGTCTCCCATTGGATTGACCTCTCTCTCTCTCTCTCTCTCTCTCTCTCTCTCTCTCTCTCTCTCTCTCTCTCTTTGTGTGTGAAAAGTTGAATAATGTAATGGAAATGAAGTCGTATGTTCTTCGAAAGTATTGACATGGTATTAGTTATACGAAACATTCAAATATATTCCCACGGAAATAAATAAGATGATGAATAAATAAAGCTTATTCATAAAAAAAAAAGGTGAACCCTCGAAAAAAATAATAGATTAAAAAAACAGACCTTTGATCAATGAGTTAGAAATAGCACCAAAGAAAAACTATGTGCTGATTCATATTTCTTCACAGTCGAAGACATCGGGAGAAGAAAAAAAAAGTTGGCTATAAGAGGACACGGTAAAACCGACCTTTAAGAAATAGACTCAGAGAGAGAGAGAGAGAGAGAGAGAGAGAGAGAGAGAGAGAGAGAGAGAGAAGGAGGAGGAAGAGGAGACGAATGGAAATGAGGTGAAATGAAAATGAGGTGAAATGAAAGTGAACGTATCAAGATTACTTTAAGACTTCACGGAACGCCAGAGGTCAATTGTTATTTGATGTTTAAAAAGAACTTTATATGGAAATGGGAGGCGTGATGTTTCCGCCTTAGTTATTTTGGGGTCATTAAATTTGGGTAATCTAGAGTACAGTAAATTTTGTCTGTGAGTCCTATAGATCTCACGATCTCTATTTTTACGTCAAAGTGTTTATTTCTTTCTGAAAAGTTGATAAGCTTACCCTGACATTAAATACTATACACGCATACATATATAAATATGTGTCATATAATATATATATATATATATATATATATATATATATTATATAATATATATATATATATATATATATATATATACATATATATATATATAATAATAGATATATATATATATATATATATATATATATATATCAATTTTTATCTTATCTAAGCTATAGTTAAATTCTAATCTACAGAAGCAAATCAGGATTAGTGACCTTTTTAGTTTTATGAAAAGAAAACTGTTGAGCTAGGCTTTGTCTGTCCGTCCGCACTTTTTTCTGTCCGCCCTCAGATCTTAATAACTACTGAGGCTAGAGGACTGCAAATTGGTTTAATGATCATCCACCTTCCAGTCATCAAACATATCAAATTGCAGTCCTCCAGCCTCGGTAGTTTCTATTTTATGTTCGGTTAAAGTTAGCCATAACCGAGCTTCTGGCTTTGGTTAAAGTTTCATGGGCCGAGGTTCGTACAGCATCATACCGAGATCTATTTCCGGTGGCATTGATTATATGCTGTACAGGAAACTCGATTTCCTTCGGTGCATTTTTTTACTACTTTTATTTAGCTATTAATCTTTTGAAATAGTTTTACGCAGAATTCGTCAATCCTGAAGTTAACTTTCTTCACCAAAGTTCTTCAGCAGTTGCCACAGGAGACGAAGTCACCTTTGCATAATGAGAATTCTGTATCCCCGATAAGGTCCCTCTCGCCGTAAATACTTGTTAAACTTCTAATGCTTCCTAGAGAAATTTTTGAAAATGTTTTTGTAAAGGAATCCTATCTACCTTAAACTTTTGCCAATATCCTTTCAAGAATTCCTAACTACCTAATCAAAATCAGAAGTTTTAATTCTGTTATCGTGGAAGCCTCAAACTCGAATGATTCAGAAAATGGCCATGTTTTGTTTAAAGTTCAGGGATTCTTGATAAGAGCAGACTGAAGCCATTGCCTTATAATGAAGTAAAATATAACCTGTAACTCTCTCTTAACAGAAGTGTCCACATTTTTGTTAGCTGGTTCTTATGATTTCCAGATTTAGACCTCCTCAAGTTCTGTTTACTTAGCAGATTTCTTTATTTGCCAACAAAATGAAGATTGAAATCTAAATGACTGTAAGTATAAGCTGGTGCAATCCTTATTATTTACTTGAAGAATATTATCGAAGTAGAGCTTTATAAAACCATTACTTTGCACAAGGACTTTACGATTTATTACAACCTTAGCAAACTGTGGAATCACATGCTTTGAAAGTGAGATATAACTCAGTACATAACCAGAGAAAAGACCCGAGTGCATGAAGGGAGCTCAAATAATCATAGGAATTAACACAGCTTGATAAAGCTTCCAATCGTATTGAAGGCTTCCGAAGGTTTTAAAAGGCCGACTACTAGGTTTAATCTACCAAAAATAATAATAATAATAATAATAATAATAATAATATTGGATGGAGACCCTCTTTCAAACAAGTTTTATTGAAAGATATTGCTGCATCAGCTGCATTCAACTTGTAAATAGTCTTCTCTATTTTTCTAACAATAGCTTTCTCTCTGCTACTACAACTGGCGAGTATTGCGCCGATATTACTCATCAGGAGGAGTCAATTTCGGGGATATTGCTTAAAATTTATTTATTTGTCACAGTACATGAACAAATAAAATATACAAGTCGATCTAGTGGCCAACGTTTCTCTCGGTATCATCCGAGCATGATCACGGCAGTGGATCGGAGTAGACTGTAGGTGTTGTCAAGATCTACTCAATATATAGCGGCAGGTCAGCAGGGGGTCAACCGCGAGCTGCATTTTCATTGGCTGGTGGCGCAATGCGCTCCAGCTATTGGTTGAAAGAAGTTTTCTTCAAGACGCTTCTCGTCGTTGATAGAGAAGACTATTTACAAGTTGAATGCAGCTGATGCAGCAATATCTTTCAATAAAATAATAATGATAATAATAAAGGAACCTGGAAAACCTAGATGCCAAAGTAGCTCCATGACTCTTGCAGAAGAGTGTGCTCCTAGAAACCGCACACATAGTGAGAAAAGCGATGGACTCCTAAGGAGGCAGGATTCAACCCGGAAACCCCCACACTACAAAAACAACCCAATCGAATAGGATGACGGTGATAGATAATAATAATAATAATAATAATAATAATAATAATAATAATAATAATAATAATAATAATAAGAACGTTGGTTCCTACCTCCCACCGCTAAAGACCCCCCAAACACTGCAGTGGCATACCACGACACTAACTACTATACCAGCAGACCAGCTGAGTTATGGAATAACCCAATAATCTCTGATAAAGGCCACTTTACTTATCCAATATCAAGAATGAACTTCCAGAGGGGCACTCTGATTACTCCTTAATTTTGGGAAAGAACATGACTCCAAACACATTCTACAAATTCGTATATTTCCTCGTGGTTTTTGTGAATCACCCAAATCCAACAGGACTGGCCACATCACAACAGATAAGCAAAGACGTCTGTATTACCATATAAATGAATGTGCCCGTCTGACCACGTTTAACTGGGAATCACAACAGAGGCTTGGAGTTGACCGAATGGGTCCGGTAGTTAAAATAGTGTGTACACAGTCCAACTCAACTTCTCAAATGAAATCACCAAGGTGAACCACAGATAAATCTCTTTATTCCTAGCTTATGACTTTGGCATTAATACTCTAACATAATCACGAGAGAGAGAGAGAGAGAGAGAGAGAGAGAGAGAGAGAGAGAGAGAGAGAAACATTTCACCCACATAGCCTACTACCATCGAGTTAGGCAAAGAGCTTAGAACAGAAAATGACATTAGCCCACACAACTGAATTAAAACTATCTCACTGTAATCCTTCTACTCATTTAACTCTGCTCAATTTTGCAGAAAATAATTAAGCAGTATCCTTAATGAGTTCACCCACAAAGTTCAAAGGTCATAATTGAGAACTAAGTAATACTGGATTTTCATATCTAAAAATAGTGACGCCACTTGGAACGCGAAATTGTTTACCATTAAAGCGCTATAACATTCTGCTGTCCAAAGTTGGGTAACTGTTGGGTATATGATGTTATATATATATATATATATATATATATATATATATATATATATATATATATATTATATATATATATATATATATGTGTGTGTGTACATAAGGCTGCAATCCCAGTCTCATTACTCATTCTGACAGCCAATCAGGAGCGTCGTATGGGACTGGCCTAGACATCAAATGCACAGTTGATGTGCATCTACTGTAGTACTGCCCCTAGGTTAGGTTAGGTTAGATTAGGGTGGGTTAGGTTAGGGTGGGTTAGGTTAGGTTAATTCAGTCTACTCCTTCAACGATTTGGGTGTGGGAAACATAATGAGGTTATTTTCAAGAAAAATTCTATGGTTAGTTTTTAAGATATAGCGTCCAACTTTTTCAGAGAAGGTTTCGTTCCTAGATTACGCTCGGAAATAAGCGGCCCTACACTATAGGTTAAGTACAATATGCGAAGTAATATTATACATGCTGTTTGTAAATACTCATGAGAAGCTGAATGTTAAAAAATGATAAAAAAATTAATTTTTCTCTAGCAACACATAATCTACCGATAAATAGCGAGCAGTATAGTGTACTCACCGAATTTGCAAAATAACTTGGACAATACATATTTAATTACGAATAAACTTTCGCCGTAATTTACTTAAAAATAATAAGAGACACTAAAGAAGATACTTTACTTCTTAAATAATATAAAACTAAAATCAATTACGGAATCATAACGGCATAAAATCGCTTTGTTTTTCGCGCCTTAAAACCATAAAGACGGCATTTAAAGTTCCCGCCGATCAAGAACCCCGCTACAGTGAACCCCGAGCACGATTTAAATGCCCTGGTGGGGTCCAGGCGATGCAGGTGGGGTGGAAGGGGTAATTTAAACCATTCATTCGCCGGGGAGAGTTTAAAGCTCATTCAAACGAAGTTTAAATGGCCCTACCCTTTTCAAAGTTAGAGGCGGTGTTGCCATACGGTATCAAGTGACGATATATTACTGAAATGTACTTTTTAAGTATTTTTTCAATATCTGGATGAGATTCTATAGATCAAAATAGTTTTTAAGCTTATGTTAGATTTAATATTGTTTTAAATATCTAACGAAAAGGTAACAAATGAGATATTTCACGTTTAATGGAAATATCTCTTAGCGTGAAGTACATCGAGAAATGTAAATATCAAAGATTTCTCTCTCTCTCTCTCTCTCTCTCTCTCTCTCTCTCTCTCTCTGGCTTATAAATAAAATAAAGGATAAGTTACAGATATACAAGGTGATTTCACCCTTGAGGATACCAGGGAACCCTTGAGGGAACTAGAGAACCCTTGAGGATACTAGGGACCCAATGCTGTTAACAGACTTTGGAAAAACAGAAGTAATTTAATATTCAAAGCAAATGTTATATATATATATATATATATATTATATATATATATATATATATATATATATATATACTTTAAAAAAGTGTTCGTATCTTATTCTAAGCTAAGCTGTATAAAGTACAAAATATCATAAGGAAATGATTAAAAGAATGACTGAAACTCTCTGGCAACGAACGGCGCAGAAAGACGTAACCATTAAATTATAGACCAACATTAGTTACAAAGTTATAAGGGCAGCACCCGGCCCGCATATTATTATTATTATTATTATTAATATTATTATTATTATTATTATTATTATTATTATTATTATTTCGGTTGAGTCATTTGATTTATTATTGCTTATACAACTCTCTCTCTCTCTCTCTCTCTCTCTCTCTCTCTTCTCTCTCTCTCTCTCTCTCTCTCCAACGCGACGTTCCCTCCTGATCCACAGGACATTTATCAAGCGAATTCCAGTGGCGAGTATTATTATTATTATTATTATTATTATTATTATTATTATTATTATTATTATTATTATTATTTTATTATTATTCAGAGGATGAACCCTGTTCACATAATAAAAATAACAGTCCCACAGGAGTCACTGCCCTGAGATTTCGAAAATGAAATGAAAACGGAGCCAAATGAAAAAAGTTTCGCACAATCCTGATACGAGAGAGCGGAGACCACCCACCCGCGTCAAGATAGCCACCTTGACGTCCTGCCTGGTAAATCCTTTGGTAATTGCCGCTTCGAGATAACCTTGACTTTCCAAAGGTTGAACCTTAGATCTATCGCTTCCCTGCCCTTGTCGGAGTAGACAAAAGTTTTCATGACCAATTAAGAGATGTCTTTCTTCTCGTTCATCGTTGACGGGACAATGAGAATTAATAGCAGAGAACGACAGACGGAGGGTAATGGTTGGGGGGGTGGGTGGGGGGGGGGTCGGTGGTAGCGGAAGGGGCGTATTTCTTCTTCGAAAATGAGATTTCTTGTCTAATGGATCACTCTTCGTTAGGCTTGAAAGTAGTTTTATGCGAGAGAGAGAAGAGAGAGGAGAGAGAGAGAGTGAGGAGAGAGAGAGAGAGAAGAGATCTAGGGTAAACCGATGGTTAGAAAATGAAAAAAACTTTGGTTCCTGAAAGATAGCATGACGTTGAAATGTCCGTCACTACGCCATTGCTTTTTAGAAAAAATTTAAAATTCAAAGACAATTTGAAAAAGAAAATAAATTAAAAACAACTAATATTACTAATATTTCTATATCTCTTCGTGTTTGGTCGTAGGAATTCTTCTCAACGATGAAGACTTTCTCTGGATAAAAAACGTTGAAGTTGTTGTCATTGTTGTTGTTTTGTATTAAGCTGGCCTTATACCAGCACGGGCTCTTTCTCACAGAGCAGCCCGTAGGAGCGATGAAGTCTCTCCATGACGTCACCGGGAGTTTTGGTCTTTTATTGGAGAGGATATCCTGACTTTTCTTAATTGTCCATCAATTATCTTTTTTTTTTTTTTTTTTTTTTTTTTTTTTTTTTGAGAGTGGGGTTATTATCTTTTTATATACTTCTTTTCTTGAGCGTGTAAGTAAATACATAAGCTCACTCTGGTATGATTATGTGGCTTGAAAATAAGGTTAAACCAACAAAAAGAGATTATTACACTAGAAATCGAATGAGAGATCTAGTGCATTCCTGTGGTTAGAATGACGTGACATGCTGAGGTTTCTCATTTACCATTTCTCCACAAACGTAATGAAGGAATACGAAACTGGCAAGAATTCCCTAAGCACCCCTCCCCCCCCCCCCCCCCACCCCACCCCCACCCCCAGGCACCACACCCTCCCCTTACAAAGACGCGATAGTTCGTAATTGCTATATTTCAGCTTTTTTCTCAAAAGGTTCAGATACACGAAACCACGACAAGTATAATGAAAGTTCAGATACACGAAATCATGACAAATATAAGTATAATGAAAACAATATTCGATAAAGTAAGCGTTAGGATTTTAAATATGATTCTCCATAAGTAAGAGTTAGGATTTCAATACAATTCTCCACAATATGTGATAATTTACCAACATCGACGTATGACATCAAGGCAAATTAAATAAATAAGTAAACGTTAGTGATTGGTCTCGACCATAAACATGCCAAAAACGCCCCGAGGCTCCTTCGGAGCAATCAAGTTTCCTGTATAGCATATAATCAAGGCCACCGAAACTACATCTATCTTTCGGTGGTGGTCTCGGTATAATGATGTATGAGCCGCAGCCCTGAAATTTCAACCACCGCCCGGTGGTGCCTGTCCTGTATCGTTCCCAGACGCACGATCATGGATAACTTTATAACGTTAGATTAAATATATACTACTGAGGATAGAGGGCTGCAATTTGGTATGTTTGATGATTGGAGGGTGGATGAGCAACATGACAATTTGCAGCCTTCTGGCCTCAATAGTTTTTATTTTATTTGAGGTTAAAATCAGCCATGATCGCGCGGCTGGCAACGATGTAGGAATATTAACACGTATCACGGAACGTATGTAAACGGTCTTTACCACATCCATTAATCCAAAGGAGAGGACGAACAAGATATCGGCCAATGAAGATTTGCCGCAGTCTTGCAGAACCTGTAT
>NC_061107.1:1672743-1687743 GCF_015104395.2 Macrobrachium nipponense
AGCAGGTAATTATTGATGGCATTTCTGTCACGACCAACAAAGAGCTCTATGTGAATTACAAAATGCAATTGCGATTTCTACACTGTCGTCAATGAATGCTAAAACAATAGGATTTACAAATGATATTAGAACCGATGTTTTTGAGGATTTAGAAATGCCAGGTGTGAAGGCTATATATATAAAGGGAATAATGAACAAGTACAAAATACGTCGAGTAAACAAGTAAAAAAAATACGTACGAGCCGCGGCCAATGCGACTTACACCTACTAGCGGTGATAGACTGTCCTATAGCTTACTTTAACGTTAAATAAGTGTAAAACTACTGAGGCTACATGGTTGCAATTTGGTATGTATGATGATTGGAGGGTGGATGATCAACCTACCAATCTGCAGAACTCTAGCCTCTGTGGATTTTAAGATCTGAGGGCGGACAGAAAAACTGCGGACGGACAGACAAATCCATCTCAATAGTTTGCTTTCACGGAAAACTAACAAAATGAGGATGACCTGGTTAACAGAATGTCCATTGCCAGTGGAATGAAGGAAACTAAATATTCTGGTAAAGGAACTGGACAATGAATCATACTCTTCTGACTTGACATTAAACATATGTAAGATATCTTTTAAAAAGAGATAACCCTCCTCTTGCTATGCTTCTGAACATCCAAAAGCAACTACTGAGTCTCACTTTGAGTTAGCTCAGAACTACATTACTCTTGGACTTGATATGTCACTAAGTCAATGTGTTCTAGTATGTGTATGGCGCCGTTAACCGGAGATCGGCGCCGAAAATCAGGTTAACGCCGTCGCTAGAGAGGCGCTGTAAACCGGATCGTCGTTAACTTATGCCACCTAATGGATTGTATTTTAATTATAACTTTTAAGGGCATGCCATCACTGATTTCAATCCATGATTCTAATTGTTTCCGTGAGTATGGTATAAAATTATCCTCTTAATTGAGGACTGATGATAATAAAAAAATATCAGTGGTCATTCTTTCTGGATGTTAGTGTAAAGAAAGCTTCATTCAGTAAATTCTCAGTGTCTTTTTTGAATTTAATGAAAAGATTAAATTTATTTCCATATTTTCTCTACCACAGCACCCAATTACACGCCAACACAGAGCATATCCTAGAGTTGCATTCTCATTGGTCGGGCCGGTCTTGGACGAAGTCGTGAATCCACGAGACCTTCGAGGCGAGATCCACGACTTCGTCCAAGACCGGCCCGACCAATGAGAATGCAACTCTAGGTCCGAGCCGCTATAAATACTGCCCCACAGACTTTCTTGCTACAGTCTCTTCAAACGACTCGTCCGAAGATGACCTGTGAGAAGGTCGAAACGTCACGTGATACCAGATATACCAGCTATACCAGCACCAATACCAGCCCTTAAACCGAAGACGAACCCGGCCCCGAACTGAACTACGCCTACGGAATAATACCAGCACTGACGACGACCCCTGCTTGACCTGGACCTGATATCCTGTTCCAATAAAAGATTACCTTCAGCATTTATAATTTTTGCAAATTCCCAATATGAATATTGGTCAGTTACTCAGAAACATCGCTGAGCCTGAGAAGCGAATTGTAAGGAAAATAGAAAAAACAATATATAAATCAACTCACTTAATTCTGCCATTCTTTTTTACAGAATAAAATAATAATAATAATAATAATAATAATAATAATAATAATAATAATAATAATAATAATAATAGTAATGTCTGTCGTAATTGTTCAGGAGTCGACTGTGAATCATATTATCATATGATAACTACACCCTTCGTTAGTGATTAAAAAAAAAAATAAATATATATATATGATATCTATATATATATATAATATATATATATATATATTATATATATATATATATATATAAGTAAATATTTTATATATATATATATAATATATATATATATATATTATATATATATATATATATATATTATATATATATATATATGTGTGTGTGTGTGTGTGTGTGTGTGTGTGTGTGTGTGTGTATACAGTGAACTCGCGCTAATCAGCAACCAGTTCTCCTGGCCAAATTAGCTGTTTTTTTTTCTTGTTTAAGACTTGTCATTCCTAAGTTCATTATCATTTTTCCTAATTTAATTGAATTACGATTCTTACTTGTAAAATTGGATGCTCACGAACCTTGGAAATTTCTGAACAAGTGGGAATAAAATAAAGTTAACTAACTTTTAGACGGATAAGTTTTGTTAGTCCAGTTTCTCTCTCTCTCTCTCTCTCTCTCTCTCTTCTCTCTCTCTCTCTCTCTCTTACATCATTAGCATATCTGACGGGAAAGTTCTAGTCCCTCCATCGCTTTAATTAGTCTTTAAGGATAATCCCACATTATTCGTTTCTGCGGTTACAAATTTATTCCCCTGACAGTTGTGCAGCACGCAATTATTGTACAAATGTTGAGAATGCCTTAATTAATATTATCATAATGAAACCAGCGACCCAGGACCAGGGATAAAAACGGCAACCCCACGACCAGAGATTAGGCTGAGAAGAAGAGATACGACGTCATGGCAGCTATCGGTTGTTCTCTAACAGTTGTTTTTTTTTTGTTTTTTCTATAGTAAAATTTTCACTGCGCCTACAATTTTACATTCCAATCGCTAGTAAAATAAAAAAGGTTCTCATGTAAGTTTTTCATAACTAACGATTGGTTCAGAAAACAAACAAAATTCATATATATAATATATATATATATATATATATATATATATATATATATATATATATATATATATATATAACATCAATGTACATGAAAAGGATGTCTATCTAGATTAAGTGCAGACAGACAATTATTCTGACTTAAAGCCAAATTCGAAAAGTGGTTTCTGCTTTCTGTAAAAGACAACAAGTACTACGTACAGGAGGAAAGGGAGAAAATAAGTGCAAAAGTTAAAAATATGCGACAAAGTTAAAACTTTTTCACCTAGAGACCTTTTTTTTTCATGTGGAAATTCATTGTAAAACTTTCACTTTTCAAATCCCGAAGAGACTCACGATCTATTAAATGTGGGAAAGTATTCGCTCGTCTACATGTATGTCAGTATGTCTACACACTCTCTCTCTCTCTCTCTCTCTCTCTCTCTCTCTCTCTCTCTCTCTCTTGTCTCCGTATTTTTTTTATTTTCAGGAAATGGGCCATGAACGTGCCTATTTAAACTTTCCAGCAACAAATTTACAGCTGTTATATTTCTGTTATCTTGAGTCAGAGGAGAATCTTTCTCGTCCGGTCCTTTTCCGTCATATTTCGTCCAATGACAGCGGAGCAGACCGTTATCATGATTCACTCAAGGAATTAGTTCAATGTCAATCTTGTAAACCTGTCACATCTCTTTTGTAGTTCGGTCGAGGAGCTGAGTTTTGTCTTGGTTAATGTTCAATGAATTCTTAGTTTGGTAGAGGATGTTGAGATTGAAATTATCTTTGGTTATTCGTATATCTATTTTCTCCGGATCTTTAAAATAACGAACGCATTCAAAACACATACTAATTTATATATGTATGTACTAGTATGTATGTATGTATATATATATATATATATATATATATATATATATATATATATATATATATATATATATATATATATATATATATACATATATATATACATTCCTGGTGAACGCTACAAGTCATTTGAGAAGTTAAGAGGGCATTGAGCCTGTTACACTTCATATGTACATACGTATATTTATATATATAAAATGTATATACATATACATAACAAAGACCTGATTCATTATTCAGTACAATTCGGCCATAAAAACAAAAGAAGTCTACTCCAAGGTTAAATCTCTGCAAGTGATTCAGAGACCTTTATAACCAGATCACTTTAGATCTTGGCTAAATCTTCTGATCGAAGCAGTGAATTCAAACAGGCAGGAACGTAACTATGGTACAGAATTCATTTAATAGTTCGTCCCACTATTCAGTTCTTGGTATTTCTCTGCCCCTTTTTTCTGTCTTCATTTCCTTATTATATTAGTTTAAGAATATTATTGCTATCAACAGTTTTAGCAGCAACAGCATTAGTAGCAGAATTCCTCTGCTTTCTCACTTATTTCCCTGTCTAATCTTTCCTTTCATTCATATAATTACCCCAATTTTATTCATTCCTCCCCTACTCCTCAAATTAAATCACCCTCTTCTTCACCCGTACCCACAGAGAGAGAGAGAGAGAGAGAGAGAGAGAGAGAGAGAGAGAGAGAGAGAGAGAATATCTTTTCAGGCAAGTCTTCCATACTCTATGGCCGAACGTACTTTCCATTCAAATCAACTTCCTTTGTGTGAGTCCTCCCGTACTCCCTGTTCTGCAATGCTCAAAAAACGGTCCCCTGACGTCCCTCTGTTAAATTCAGATTCTCTTTCATTCCACTAATCGTCGATGACCAAAGCTTTACGGCAGAATGGACAGCAAATGGATGGATTGCCTTCTCCCGGAAGGCACTAGACTAGGAAAATGGGATAGACATATAAATAAATCCGGAATTCGACATCAGGAGGTTAAAAAAGTTCTATGAAACGAGAATTCGGGTCATTTGCGACTAATTCACAGCCAATAATCGATTTCATAATTGGAAGAACAAAATGCATGTTTCAAATCTTCACTTGACATGCTACATGTTTTAGGTTTCTGTAAATGAAGACTACTGCGCCGGTTTTGTCTGCCTGTCCGTACTTTTTCCGTCCGTCCTGAGATCTTAAAAACTAACAAGGCAAGCGGGCTGCAAATTGCAATGTTGATCATCCATCCTCCAATCATCAAACATACCAAATTGCAGCCATCTAACCTTAGTAGTTTTTTACTTTATCTAAGTTTAAAGTTAGCCATGGTCGTGCGACTGCCATAACGCTGTCGGCTGAAAGTTCCATGAGCCGCCGCTCATATGCTGTACGGAAAACTCGACTGATCCAAAGAAACTTCGGCGTATTTTTTTTTTACTTGCTATAACTTCACTTGACTTTATGAACATAGTACCATAAGGTTCTTTGGATTTCAGAGGAAATCACTTCCTCTTTCTGTATCCACGAAGAAGTGCTGACTACAAGTACACCTTCTGGAATGAGAGATGGAATCCAGGAAAGAGACGGAGGCCAAGTCAGTCATTCCAGAGTCATCATCATCCACTTGATGACTAGCCTTTGATTCAGTCCAGACTCCAGGGGGGAGAACAAATTACAAGGAGACGCACCTAACCCACTTATTAGACCGGCTATTCGTGAAAGCGAAGAAATGGTCGAGTGATTCTTTGTCAATATTCAACTCCTCCTTGCAATATAAAGTTCTGTTTATAACTTCATTTCCTTCTTCCATTTGACAGACCTCTTGGCATTTATACTTTCGTCATGACATTCTGAAATTGCTTTAGGATTCTGGCTTATCCCCGTACCGCGAGTGCAGCTGCAACGATTTGCAACCATTTATTGCTTTCCAGCACTGCTACGTGAAATAGGACGCATCACCGCTACAAAAAAAGCGAAATCTACAAGTGAATCTTCGAGCAGACTTAAAATGGAAGTGTAATCAAGCCTTTTTACTCAGTTGTAAAAAGCGTCTATTATAACACACCAAAATGGTCATCACTTTCAGGTAGAGCAGAGCATGTTCATGTAATGTAAACTCATTATTTTGACTACCATCTTTTATACTACCTCAGCAAATATGGATATTCCCGATTAATCTTTGGGTTTTTTTATCAAGTTATCTCATGCATCTACACTGTATGTTATTGTCTATTCTTTGTATATTCCATGTATATGGCCTTGAGCTGAAAATATAAATTATTCATTATTATTATTTTTTTTTTTTTTTTTTTTTTTTTGCTCTATCACAGTCCTCCAATTCGACTGGGTGGTATTTATAGTGTGGGGTTCCGGGTTGCATCCTGCCTCCTTAGGAGTCCATCACTCTTCTTACTATGTGTGCCGTTTCTAGGATCACACTCTTCTGCATGAGTCCTGGAGCTACTTCAGCCTCTAGTTTTTCTAGGTTCCTTTTCAGGGAGGGATCTTGGGATCGTGCCTAGTGCTCCTATGATTATGGGTACAATTTCCACTGGCATATCCATATCTTCTTATTTTCTTATTTCTATTTTCAGATCTTGATACTTATCCATTTTTTCCCTCTCTTTCTCTTCAAACTAACTGGTGTCCCATGGTATTGCGACATCAATGAGTGATACTTTCTTCTTGACTTTGTCAATCAATACGTCACGTCTGGTCTATTTGCACGTATCACCCTATCCGTTCTGATACCATAGTCCCAGAGGATCTTTGCCTGATCGTTTTCTATCACTCCTTCAGGTTGGTGCTCGTACCATTATTACTGCAAGGTAGCTGATGTTTCTTGCACAGGCTCCAGTGGAGGGCTTTTGCCACTGAATCATGCCTCTTTTTGTACTGGTTCTGTGCAAGTGCCGGACATTCGCTTGCTATGTGGTTTATGGTTTCATTTTTCGTATTGCACTTCCTACATATGGGAGAGATGTTATTTCCGTCTATCGTACGTTTGAACATATCTGGTTTCTTAGGGCCTGATCTTGTGCCGCTGTTATCATTCCTTCAGTTTCCTTCTTTAGCTCTCCTCTGTAGCCATTGCCAATTGTCATTGCTGGCTAGTTCTTTAGTCTGTCTCATGTATTGTCCGTGCATTGGTTTGTTGTGCCAGTCCTCTGTTCTTTGTCTGTTTCTCCTGTCTCTGTATATTTCTGGGTCTTCGTCTGCTTTTATTAGTCCTTCTTCCCATGCACTCTTTAGCCACTCGTCTTCACTGGTTTTCAGATATTGCCCCAGTGCTCTGTTTTCGATGTTGACGCAGTCCTCTATACTTACGTAGTCCTCTCCCTCCTTCTTTTCGTGTTATGTATAGTCTGTCCGTATTTGCTCTTGGGTGTAGTGCTTTGTGTATTGTCATATGTTTCCTGGTTTTCTGATCTATGCTGCGGAGTTCTGCCTTCGTCCAGTCCACTATTCCTGCGCTGTATCTGATTACTGGCACTGCCCATGTGTTTATGGCTTTTGTCATATTTCCGGCGTTGAGTTTGACTGAGTATCGCCTTGAGTCTGTGCATATATTCTTTCCTGATCGTGTCCTTCATCTCTTGTGTTGTATATCTCCTCCTTCCATTATTCCAGCCCAGTATTTGTATCCTGTCTCATCTATGTGTTTGATGTTGCTCCCATCTGGTAGCTTTATCCCTTCAGTTCTCGTTACTTACCTTTTTGTATGTGACTAAGGCGCATTATTATTATTATTATTAGTTATTATTATTATTATTATTATTATTATTATTATTATTATTATATTATTGTAATATGTTAATATTAAGACCGTAGTAAGGAAATTGTACCCTTACCCAAAGAAACTTGTGCATGAACCACACTTACTAATACTTAACTAATACTTAACTTTCTAAACTACTCCCCCACTCTGCTTTCACGCATCTTAACTATCAACTAAAATATATATATAATCAAGATTTGCAACGAAGAATTCGCCATCCAGATGCTCTCGGTAGAATATTCAAACTGGAAGCCTTCATTAAAATCAATGTTCAGTACACATTTTCCTTAAGTAAATCTATCTCAGTTTAACCAGAACACTGAACTGATTAACAGCTATCCTAGGGAGATTTCTTAATCTTGCTAGGAACCAAACTGTTGCTTAGCAACGGGACCTACAGCTTATTATTGTCGGATACGAACCGCATCATACCGAGAGATGAATCTCTAATCGCCAGAAATACATTCTTCTGTGGAGCGAACTAGGGCTACCAGATCGGAAGGCGAGTAAACGCAACGGCAAGGAATTGACATTTTCCTTAAAGGCTGAAGTTAGAGCTTCCATACCGAACGAAGAGAGACAAACCAGGTTTTCCCTCCGTTTACTTTTGCCGCCTCCTCTCATTTGCTGATAAGAATTCCATTACTACTCTGTTATCAGGTAATTATTTCCTACATCAGAACGTCGCCGTGAGGGAGAGGGTCTCTTGGAAGCGGAAGCGCTGTGAAGTATGTGGCAGGCTGAAATTGAAACTGAAATTTTGAAAGGGTCATATCTCATATTCATCGCGCGAGGAGCCGAGCCTTCTCGTTCCTCAGACAATGTGCTGTGAAACAGCCATTCCATCTGGTTAAAGGGCCGAGTTTCTTGTATCTTCCGTCACAAACTGTTATGAGTTTGAAGGCTAACTGTAATTATATTTCTGCCGACTGATGTATCTTGACTCAGATCCACGAATTACCTTTAAAAAGGTGCATTTGGTTACAGGATCAACTCTATTCCACAACCTTCCGTCTAAAACTGTTGTGGTTTTGAAGACTAACTGCAATTTTATCTTGACTTAGATCCACGAATTACCTTTAAAAAGGTGCATCAATTACACGAGCAATGTTACATGACCAACTCTCTTCCACCTTCCGTCACAAACTGTTATGGTTTTGAAGACTGTGATTTTTTTCATGCCAGCTGAAGATGGAAGACAGAACAACTTCAACGTCTTAGAATCGTATTCAGAGGTAAAGGAAAAAGATGATTATCTGAGAAGTAATTATGAGGACGATGAGAACTCTTCAAGGTACATTTAAAGAGGCGAGGAGACGAGCAATTAATGAACAGCTCAGGCCAGATATCCGGATAAAAGTTCTGATCCCTAATTAGAGGTGATATTGTCTTTTCAACGACGGATAGGAAATGTCGACCTTCCATTTAAAAAAAGTTTTACATATCTACCCATCGTAGGGTACACCTGTAAGGATACAAAGGTCACTGAATTTCATAACTAAGATTCCCGAAGTAATAACCAACACATAATTCATAAATGAAAAGCAATTTTTCAAGCCGTGGGAGAAATATAATGACTTAGAACGCAACATAATAAGGTACATTAAACTGTTGAGGTTCCTTATCATACAATTTTTTTTTTTACTTTAAATATATAAAGCATTTGAAATGCGCCGTAAAGCTATTCAAAGCGTCAAAAAAAAAATATATATATATATACATATATATATTATATATATATATATATATATATATATATATATATATATATATATATATATACATATACATATATATATATATATATATATATATATATATATATATATATATATATATATATATATATATATAAAACATAGTATTTTGAAAATCCAAAAAAAAAAAAAAATCTAAATGGCCAAATAAATTCCTTTTCTTACTTTAAATATATAAAGCATTTGAAATGAGCATTAGAGCCATTCAAAGCTTTTCCAAACAAATACAAGAAATAATAATTATTTTGAAAATGCGAAAAAAAGAAAAATGAAATCGCAAAATAATATTTGAGAACTTTTTTGACAAAAAAATTAAGTAGAAAAAGTTTCTTCGGCGTATAATGCTGAATGAAACTTTCAGCCTCTCAGCCGTGGCCAATGAAACCATCAGCCACGACCCGGTGGTGGCCTGTGTTGTTGGCGCAATTATAGAGGTGCCAGACGTATGACCTTCTGAATATTAGTTGCTCATTTTTGTAAAGGGAATAACGAATACAATTAGAGAATTTTTTTTATTTTTCCCTATGGTGTGTGTGTGTGTGTGTGTGTGTGTGTGTGTGTCTACGGGTCCAGTTCGACCTCTGGCTGAGACAGACTTGAATTGGGCGCGGACCGTTAAAACACTGTTTTAACTCTATTGACCTAAACAGGCAGTTATGTACGTGATAGCCAGACAATTACGGTAGGTCGCTACTCAAGGCGGGGAAAGGCCTAGCCCCAGAACTACTTGAATTCGAAAGCTTTGATTACAACAGTAAACTAATTTGTTTTAAGTGTAATAAAAGTCTATATACCAAAATAGTATGTTTGCCAGTAAAAGCAATGGTTTTAAACTTGTTCACTGTTATCTAAATATATCGAAAAGCTCGCAGTCAATATTCAGCATTTATCATTATAAAAGGCTTTCCGCAAACAGCCATAATTTCGGGAAAGGTTTTGCAATACTTTTTCCCAATTTGATTGGAATTGCAGCTTCCAATAATTTCAATCAAAGGTGGATTTTGCAAGCCAAAAGGATCTTATTTATGTTGCATGGCGTAATATTCAACAACGGTATGCATTCATACGTTCGCAGAATCTGCAACATCATGAATAGCCTAAGGTCACTGAACTCCTACAAAACTCATGACAAAGAAACGCAGATCAAACAGGAAGTTCTTGTTGCATTTGTTTCGTGAAATGAATAGACTGCTGCCTACGACACAACGGCTCAACATCGTCACCAATCGACGCTCTTCAGAAAACAGCTTCAATGAACCTCGCAAAACGAGAGACGAAAAAATGGATTCGTTGTTTTCAACTGGTGAAAGAATGGAGCTTAGTTCGTTTTTTTCCTGATCTACTCTTCCGCGGAAACATCTGACGAAACTCGGGATATGGAGGGAAATAGTAGGCGTGATCTGAGGGAGTACTGTAGACTCTACGCCACTGGATGAAAGTCAGGCGACAACCCTGCTCCGTGGAAAGGTATCATCCTCTTACCTTCAAAGCTGAGAATTGACGTTTAATCATTGTTATGTACTGTCACTCATATAGGTTCATGGATGTCCGGGTGTTTGAGAAAGATAATTCCCATTTCGCCCTTTCTGGATGACAGGTGTCTGGCAGTGCGAAACTGGCCAAATGTTCAACTACCGACTTACGTCACTATGCAGACCCGTTGTCCAGAAAGGGGTTGGATGGAATTCAGCTTTAGGCCCGGGGACATCCATGAACTTAAATGAACTGCTACGCATGGATATCAAAACGACCACGAAAATAAGCAGCTTTTTACATAATTTTTTTTATTAATTCACAAAGGCGATTTAAGATTAGAATACTGGGAAGGAATATCAAGTAACTGTGTAAATAGCTATCCTTTGGATAATGGAAAATGTATAGAAGTGACTGTAAGATTATAGTGGAATATATGGTTCATTGAGAAAACTGGTAGTACAAAAATATTGATATGAGATAAAAATTCGAATACAGCGTGAATCAGCTGTGTATTATAGAGCACAAGCTATTCTAATACACAAATAAACCCAGAAAGTATTAGATATTTATATAAATGTTGTTTGGAAGTTGTTGGGTATAACTGACTCAGAATGGGATTTGTTGTCAGACCAAGAAACGTTTTGATGGTGAATATATTAGTGTTTATATACTCGTAAGTTCCTCACTGGACGAGTGGGTCGCTTACTCGCCTATCAATCTGGTAGTCCGAGTTCGCTCCCTGCTGCCGCCAATGCGGAACCGGAGATATTTATTTCTGGCGATTAGAAATTCATTTCTCGATAAAATGCGGTTCGGATTCCACAATAAGCTGTAGGTCCCATTGCTAAGTAACCAACTGGTTCCTAGCCACGTTAAATAAAAATCTAATCGTTCGTGCCAGCCCAAGGAGAGCTGTTAATCAGCTCAGTGGTCTGGTTAACTGAGATATATTTAACTTCGATCTGGTTGAGCTATAATATACTTAACTCTGGTCTGGTTGAACTAAGATAACTTTGGTCTAGTTGAACTTAGATATAATTAACTTTGGTCTGCTTAAGCTAAGATATACTTCATTTTGGTCTGGTTGATGTAAGATATACTTAACTTTGGTCTGGTTGAACTAAGATATATTTAACTTTGGTTCGGTTGAACTAAGATATATTTAACTTTGGTTTGGTTGAACTAAGATATATTTAACTTTGGTTTGGTTGAACTAAAATATACTTCACTTTGGTCTGCTTAAACTAAGATATACTTAACTTTGGTCTGCTTACACTAAGATATACTTAACTTTGGTCTGGTTGAACTAAAATATACTTAACTTTGGTTTACTTGAACTCAGATATACTTAAGTTTGGTCTGGTTGAACTGAGGTATACTTAACTCTGGTCTGGGTGAACTAAGATATACTTCACTTTGGTCTGTTTGAACACAAATATACTTACCTTTAGTCTGGCAGAACTAAGATATACTTAACTTGGGTCTGGTTGAACTCAGATATACTTAACTTTGGTCTGCTTAAACTAAAATATACTTAACGTTTGTCTGGTTGAACTAAAATATACTTAACTTTGGTCTGGTTGAACTAAAATATACTTACCTTTAGTCTGGTTGAACTAAGATATACTTAACTTTGGTCTGATTGAACTAAGATATACTTCACTTCGGTCAGCTTAAACTAAGATATACTTCATCTTGATTTGGTTAAACTAAGATATACTTAACTGTGGTCTGGTTAAACTAAGATATACTTAACTGTGGTCTAGTGTAACAAAGATATACTTAAGTTTAGTCTAGGTCAATTAAGATATACTTAACTTTTATCTGGTTAAACTAAGATATACTGAAGTGTTTGTATAACCAATAAGTAATTTTCCCCAATACTGTTTGTTTGCGAATATTCATAATAGACTCTTCGACACTACATCTGCAACATGAAAAGATGCACTTCAATGCACCTCTATTGCAAAATTCTTTCCCGGTCTTAGAGGACAAAGCCTTTCCCTTCCATTAAGTCTTCTTTCGTATGCCATTTCCTTCATCCACCCATTCCTTCTTACAAAAAATGTCTGGAAGAAGTAAAATCCATCAAGTACATGCTGGGAAAACAGGACATATAACTCATACTAAGAGATAATTGTTCCAAAAGAGGATTACCATACCTTAATCCTTACTGGAATATGCGCCGTAGGATCCATTGCAAAGCAAGCCTAACCCTCCACCCCACCTCCCACTCATTCCCCAACCCCCCTCTTCCCCCCTGCCAAACACCCCCCCCCTCCCCACATATCTCCGATACACAACAGCAACCATCCAAGGTTTAACCCGACTGTGTGCAGTTGTTCAAATCTATACCTGTCTTTCGGTATTGCTAACATTGTTAGCACTATCAAACCCAGAGTGTATTGTACGGATGAAAGCACGCATACAGACACAAACAATAACCTCCCCACCACCCGCCACCCCTCCCTGCTGTGCATAATAATATCCAAAGCGAGGTCTTAGCCATATAAAAACACTTTATTGGTAATCGTATTCCTGGTAGACTAAAACTTCCTCCGTCGCTAACCAGAATTACGTCTGTTACAACATAACTGCTATTATTATTATTATTATTATTTTATTATTAGTTATTATTATTATTATTATTTATTCATATATTTTTATTTTCTCTTCTTTCTGTGTTTCCCTTTACCTCGTCTTACTTCTTCCTGATGAAAACCATAATATTCTTTGGAAGTTTGTATTCTCATAATAATAATAATAATAATAATAATAATAATAATAATAATCGTTCTAAGGTGTCTGCAATAATAAAAATGTTAAAAGTTCGTGTATACATTTATAAACACTTTATAATAGCTTTCGAACCCTTCCCTGGGTTCATCATCAGTCCAAAAAAAATTATCTTTTTTGGACTGAAGATGAACCCAGGAAAGGGTTCGAAAGCTTTGATATGAAGTCCTTATAAATTATGCACCTTAAAAGTGAGAACGTTGTACATACTTTCGTGATAGAGTTTTTTTCCCAACCATAATAATAATAATAATAATAATAATAATAATAATAATAATAATAATAATAATAATAATAATAATAATAATAATAATATAACTGTTTCAACGGCATTTAATTTATATAGAATCTCTCAATTCTTCGTATTATCTTTTTCTCATCAGCATGTAGCTGGTATATCAGGTTTCCTAGGTACGTTATAAAGATTTCAGTTGTCTAAGTTTTATTTCCCCTGACGCGTCGACAGAGGAAATAAACCTAAGGCAACTAAACTCTTTATATGCCCTTGGGCACCGATGATATCAAGCTACACGCTGTTGAGAAAAAGATGATAAGAAGAATTGAGAAGATTCTATATAAATTAAATGCCGTTGAAACAGTTATAACATTCAATGCTACTGCCCTAGGAAGGCCTCATTCTTAATAATAATAATAATAATAATAATAATAATAATAATAATAATAATAATAATAATAATAATAATAATAATAATAATTAATAATAATAATAATAATAATAATAATAATAATAATAATAATAATCTGACTTTGAAACAGAGTTGCCTTACGGTTCTCCTCCGGGAGATAAGGCTTCCATTTTCCAATGTCATCTAGTATTAGTCCCAATCGATAATGGTCAATTAGGAGAACAGTAAGCAATTCCGTAAGACGCCTGCCAAAACCAGCTACGAAACGAGCCTACGATTAGGGTCAAAAGAAAAAGAAAAAAGAAAAAGAAAAAGAAGAAGAAGAAGAATAGGCGGATAATATTTTGTCCCCTTTTGCTACGTGACATTGAAAGCCCCTTTTGACGAAAGAGAGACAAGTCCCTCTAAAAGGGTATCGAGCAACCTTTTAAAAGCCTGAGGGCCGAAAACCGCGCCACATGGGAAGTGACAGAGCCCAAAGAGGCTTTCAGGCTCTCAGTCCAGACTTCGGAGGAACCTCAGGTCTCCCGGTGGGGGGGGGGGGGGGGGGGGGGGGGGGGGGGGGGGGGGGGGGGGGGGGGGGGGGGGGGGGGCACGAGGAACGACTCGTCATTTTTTATTGAAGTTGAATAAGTTTGACAATTTTGTTGTCATATCAAAGTCGCTGAAAGAAGATGTCTACGAAAATTATGACGCAAATTTTCCAGAACAAAATTCTGTCTCTTGTAGGAGACAGAATTCTGAAAGACAACAGAGCAGGCATTATGTCACCAAGTATTCCCTTTCGTTTATGAAGACTGTACGTTGCTTCACTTCTAGAATTATTACTGGAATTACTGATATGCTGGGATATATAATCGCGTAAAACTGATCAGTCATTCAGTTACCAAACACTTCCTCTGTATAAAGACTCAATCTACACTTGCTCCAGTTCTTGAACCATATTGGAATTCCTAATATTCATTTTCAATGGCACAGCAACTTCCCAAGTATTTCGTGGAACT
>NC_061107.1:1697743-1699857 GCF_015104395.2 Macrobrachium nipponense
TCCGGTATCACACAATAAACATGCAACATGGCTCCAGGAAGTCAAGGAAGAAGAAACAGGGAGAATAAAACAAAGATTCACAGACATCACGACAGACACAGTCAGACACCAACTAAAGAAAATGCCAAACTGGAAAGCCCCCCCAGGTCCCGATGAATGTCCATGGATACTGGCTCAAAAACTTCAAGGCCCTACACCCACGAATAGCAGAACAACTCCAGCATTGTATCTCAAATCACCAAGCACCCAAATGGATGACCACAGGAAGAACATCCTTAGTACAAAAAGACAAGAGTAAGGGAAATATAGCCAGTAACTACAGGCCTATCACCTGCCTACCAATAATGTGGAAGTTACTAACAGGTATTCATCAGTGCAAGGCTATACAACTACCCTAGAGGAGACAAACACCATCCCCCACCAACAGAAAGGCTGCAGAAGGAAGTGTAGGGGCACAAAAGACCAGCTCCTCATAGACAAAAATAAAAAGGGTAATGAAGAACAGTAGGAGAAGGAAAACCAACCTAAGCATGGCATGGATAGACTATAAGAAAGCCTTCGACATGATACCACACACATGGCTAATAGAATGCCTGAAAATTATATGGGCAGAGGAAAATAACCATCAGCTTCCTTCAAAAATACAATGCGCAACTGGAATACAATACTTACAAGCTCTGGAAATAAGACTAGCAGAGGTTAATATCAGGAGAGGGATCTTCCAGGGCGACTCACTGTCCCCACTACTCTTCGTTAGTAGCCATGATTCCCTTGACAAAAGTACTACAGAAGATGGATGCCGGGTACTAACTCAAGAAAAGAGGCAACAGAATCAACCATCTGATGTTCATGGACGACATCAAGCTGTATGGTAAGAGCATCAAGGAAATAGATACCCTAATCCAGACTGTAAGGATTGTATCTGGGGACATCAGGATGGAGTTTGGAATAGAAAAATGCGCCTTAGTCAACATACAAAAAAAGGCAAACAGTAACGAGAAACTGCAGGGATAAAGCTACCAGATGGGGAGCAACATCAAACACATAGATGAGAAGGATACAAATACCTGGGAATAATGGAAGGAGGAGATATAAAACACCAAGAGATGAAGGACACGATCAGGAAAGAATATATGCAGAGACTGCAAGCGATACTCAAGTCAAAACTCAACGCCGGAAATATGATAAAAGCCATAAACACATGGGCAGTGCCAGTAATCAGATACAGCGCAGGAATAGTGGAATGGACGAAGGCAGAACTCCGCAGCATAGATCAGAAAACCAGGAAACATATGACAATACACAAAGCACTACACCCAAGAGCAAATACGGACAGACTATACATAACACGAAAGGAAGGAGGGAGAGTACTACTCAGTATAGAGGACTGCATCAACATCGAAAACAGAGCACTGGGGCAATATCTGAAAACCAGTGAAGACGAGTGGCTAAAGAGTGCATGGGAAGAAGGACTAATAAAAGCAGACGAAGACCCAGAAATATACAGAGACAGGAAAAGACAGAAAGAACAGAGGACTGAAAATGGCAAACAAACCAATGCACGGACAATACATGAGACAGACTAAAGAACTAGCCAGCGATGACAATTGGCAATGGCTACAGAGGGGAGAGCTAAAGAAGAAACTTGAAGGAATGATAACAGCGGCACAAGATCAGGCCCTAAGAACCAGATATGTTCAAAGTACGATAGACGGAAATAACATCTCTCCCATATGTAGGAAGTGCAATACGAAAAAGTGAAACCATAAACCACATAGCAAGTGAATGCCCGGCACTTGCACAGAACCAGTACAAAAAGAGGCATGATTCAGTAGCAAAAGCCCTCCACTGGAGCCTGTGCAAGAAACATCAGCTACCTTGCAGTAATAAGTGGTACGAAGCCCACCAACCTGAAGGAGTGATAGAAAACGATCAGGCAAAGATCCTCTGGGACTAAGGTATCAGAACGGATAGGGTGATACGTGCAAAACAGACCAGACGTGACGTTGATTGACAAGGTCAAGAAGAAAGTATCACTCATTCATGTCGCAATACCATGGGACACCAGAGTTGAAGAGAAAAGAGAGGGAAAAATTGGATAAGTATCAAGATCT
>NC_061107.1:1702857-1707857 GCF_015104395.2 Macrobrachium nipponense
GTATGGTTATTATATTTTATTAATTAAATCAGATTTCTTTAGAAACGTTAAAACGGGAACCACTGAAAATGAGAAAGATTCTGACAAAATTTCTTTTATTCTTTTATTACCAAAGGTTGATAGCCTCTGCTGGTCGTACCTTGGGCACTCACACAACACGTGTCCGACAGTTATCAACACCTTGCACTGTGGGCACTCTGGAGCAGGGTCACGTGGGCTGCTCATTAAGTGCCCATGTGTCAGACGAGTGTGGCCTATACGTAGACGTGTCAGGATTACTTGTGTGTGTCTCTCTCTCTGATATATGGAGCTCCATTTCTTAACTTCAGGTTTTATTTGTTTTAGTTTATTACTTTCTGATTCCTCTCTCCATATATTTTGCCATTTATTTACAATGATTGTTTTTAAATGAGCTATATAGTCACTAATAGGGATGTTTATACTTGATCTCATCATGTGGATTGCCTCCTTGGCTGCTTTATCAGCTTCTTCGTTTCCTTTTATTCCCGACATGGGCAGGGATCCACATATTTCAATATTTTTTTCCCTTATTATATATTTATGGAGTAAAAACTTAATCTGTTGCACAATATCATTTCTGGGATTGTAACTTTTAATGGCTTCTATAGCGCTTCTAGAGTCGCTATAAATCACAAAATTATTAAAGGGGTGTTCTTTGATTATTTCTATGGCCGATGTTATTGCACATAACTCTGCTGTAAATACAGAAGCATCGTTGGGAAGAGAGAACTGGTATGTTTTGTCCTTGGACACTGCAGCATATCCCACTCCGTATTCTGATTTGGATCCATCCGTATATACTGCGTAATGGGGACCTTTTCGGTTCATGTGCTCTATTGTATGTTGTCTATGGTGTTCTGGAGTATACGAGTAATTTTTTGTTAAAATATTTTAAGTTAGTGCAAATTTTTATCTTATTCATCCATGGAGGCGGTAATTTTACTATTGAAGGTAGTTGTGAACTTATATTAAGTGACTCAAACAGTCTTCTAGCTCTTATTGGGAAAGGTGGTATATGATTGTTAATAAAGGTATCGCGTAATTCAAATAGTTTTTTTGTTGGGGAATCCAACTACACTGAATCTTAGGGCACTCTCATTGTCACTAACTCTCTATGGAGAGAGAGAGAGAGGTAGTTCACCACATTCAACCTGTAACAGAAGAGGTTGGTGATGATCTAAAGGCTCCTGAGCATATTCGAAGACCTTCATTGTGAACCGAGTCTAATAATTTCAGTGTTGTGTCTGAGGCCGAGCCGTATATTTCACTGCCATAATCAATGATAGACAGTACAGTTGCTTTATATAGCATGTAAGGGTTTGTCTATCTGCTCCCCATGTAGTGCTTGATAATTTTCTAATTAGATTTAAAGCTTTTTTGCATTTTGATTTCACGTATGCTATGTGGGCTTTCCAGTTTAAATGAGTGTCAAGTACTAATCCTAAGAATTTTGCAGTTTGGCCAATTGGTTATATATGACTTCTGATTTTCAAATCTATTTCTTCATTTTTCATCCACCTTTTATCTTTGTAGAAAGCGATTGCTTGTGTCTTATATGGCTAATTTAAATCCTACAGATGATGTCCATTCACCATTCATCTTATTTTTTCTTATCGTTTTTGTTTTTTTTTTTTTTTTTTTGTTTTTTTTTTTTTTTTTTTGATTTGTTTTAAAATAATGCGTTCTGCATGTTTAATGCGAGACGCTGAATAATAGATGGCAAAATCATCCATATAAAGGTTGCTTTTAATTCCAGTAGGTAAAGTTTTACTAATATCATTTATTGCAAGGGTAAATAGTGTGCCACTAAGGACACTTCCTGTGGAACACCATTTTCAAGTGGAAATGTTCTAGACTAATACATCATCAATTCTCACTTGAAAACTGCGTTTTGTCAGAAAGTTTTGGATGAATTTGGGTAGATGTCCACGGATGTTGTTATTTTGTAAAGTTTTTAATATAGGATACCTCCATGTAGTATCATAAGCCTTTTCAACGTCAAAAAAAGACAGCTAACAGTTACCTGTTTTCGTTCAAAATCCTCTGCGTATATGGTCTTCTAGAAAAGAGAGAGAATCTAATGTAGACCTGTTACATTGCGACCCGAATTGAGTAGGAGTCAAAATTTTATTTTCTCGAATGTGCCACGTTAGTCGAGCATTCACCGTTTTTTCAAGTAATTTACATAAGCAACTTGTTAGAGATATTGGTCTGTAATTGTTAACATTGCTTGGATCCTTTCCAGGTTTGGGGATAGAATGATTATAGCTTTACGCCATTCATCAGGAAACAAATTCCGAAGCCATAAATGATTATAAAATTGTAATAAGTATGACTTTGCCAAAGGTGCTAAGTGGCATATCATCTCAAAACAAATATTATCACCTCCAGGAGCAGATTTATTACTGTTCGAGAGAGCATATTCCAATTCTTCCATATCAAATTTTCTATTATAATATATATCTTCCCTTGTTTCAAAATTTATTGTTATTAATTCTATACTATTTTTCTTTGTACGAAAGTGTTCATCCAAATTCTTATCACTACTTACATTTGCTAAATTTTCTCCTATTATATTGCTTATTTCTTTGGATTAAGTATTCTCTTCCCATCTTTTAATATCGCATGTCTAGGTGGTTTAACATGGGTACCATTTATTTTTCTGAATTTTTTCCATATTTTTTGTATGGGAGTATTATTTGAGAGATCTGATACGTATTTCCTCCAAGAAATTATTCTTCCTTGAATTACTTCCTTTTTTAAATTTTGCAGATATTTTGTTATATACAGGTTTTAAAGTATCAATTTCTAGCAATAATATAGTCATTTTTTGCAAAGTTCCTTCTAATATTGGAAATTTTGTATTTATTTTAGCGAATTTTTTATTCAAATTATCTAATCGTCTCCCTATTGAGTGTTTTGTGTTTATTAACTCTGTTAGCCTATCAGACCACCATGGAACTTTGTGTTTTGTTGGATGGGGTTTGGTCTTTGGTATTGATTTATCTGCAGCATTTTTAATGAAACCAACTAGAAATTTATTAGTTTCATTGTGGTCTTTGAAATATTCAAATGGTGGGATATTTTTAGTATGCTTTTTATATTGTTCCCAATCTGCTTTAAAAATGTTATAATGAGGAACATGTTTTACAGGACTATTATGCAATAAGGAAACCAATATAGGAAAATGATCACTGGTGTGCAAGTCATCAACTGTATTCCAATCCAATCTGTCAACTATGCTTGTTGAACATAGAGTTAAGTCCACCGAGGATAAAGTCCCATGTGTTCTTGAAAAATATGTGGATATTTCATCATCATTTATACAGCAAATGTCGTTTGAATCAATTAAATCTTCTATTTTACTCCCTGCTTTATTTGAGTTTGTGCAATTACAGTCCCATATTGGGCTATGAGCATTAATAATCGCCATAGTATTAATGTAGGGTATCCTTTTGTATTGTTTAATAAATCTTTAAGTTTATCAATGTCATAGTTTTTATTTGGTTGGTTGTATAAATTATAAATCACATAATTATCATTTTTAATTTGTATTTTAATACTTGATATTTGCAAGTCAGTAAAGTTTTATAAGTACTTTGTCATAACATACTTTGTTATGCACATATATAGCAGTACCTAGATTTCCTTCTTCCTCTCTAGATGCAGATACTAAGGTATATTTACCTATAGTTGTTATTGTTTTATTGACATGCTGCAAACATATTACCATAGGTTCATATTCCTTAAGTAATCGTTGCAATTCTCCCAAATGTAATCTGGTCTGGAGGCCATTTACGTTCCATTGTATAATGTATTGTTGAAAATATTATGTTAGTGTGCTATTTTCTCTTTGTGGATCATCAATTTGCATTTTCTCTAAAATTTTACTTACGACATTTATTTGTTTTTCTTTATAAGATATTAGATGTCCAATGCACAGACAGCTTTTCCGTGAGTGTCCAAACTAGTAGTCTCTCTACTTCTACATTTTATAAAATTTTTTATTGTGTTCGTTAAACTGTCTTTTGTTATATTTCTGTTTTTTGTTGCATAATTCTATGAAACATTTATTACATCCACATGTGTTTTTGTGTGGTGTTCTTTTTTCATTTGCTTTTTGCTGCTCCTATTATTGGTGATGGAGTAATCTCTTCTCCCATCACGTAATTATTTTCGTCTATGGTTTGTTCCTGAGCTGTTTCTTTGATGTTCTGGGTTGTTGCTTCCATTGGTTTTATTACTATTTTAGGAGACAATGGCATATTCTTACTTCTTGGTTTGTGCTCTTTCGATGGGTAGTTAGTCTTTGCTTTAACAGACAATTCTCTAATGATTGTTGGTTTGTTTGGTTTTTGGGCGGAGTCCTCTCCAGGGGTCTCTTTTTATCTTTACCTTCTAGTTCATTATAACTTTCTTCTAACATTTCAGTGATACATGTATCATCTTGAGATTCTATTTCTTTTAATATCTCAAAAGAATTTGAACAAATATTTGTGCATGTTTCTTGGTTTTTTGCTAAACTGTTTTCTTTATGCAAAGTGGTTATTTTTCCTTCCGTTTTTTTCTGTTAGGGTTTTAATATTCTTATCCTTTTCCATTTTTGTATCATTGTTTGAAATTACAGTAGAAAACGTTTGTTTCCTAGCAGGATCATACATTCCTCTGACTTTTAATTCTAACTTGGCTTCCTTTATGGGCATTCCTGTTCTTTCTTGAAGTAATTTTAATTCTGTGTTTGTATATATAATACATACACTCTTTAGATCTTGCATGGTGATTTTGCCCGCAGTTCACACACTTTGGCTCACCGCACTTCCACTGTGTGGAATGTTCGTTAGATCCACAATATGCACATACCGCTGTATTACGGCAGTTTTTTCTTTTGTATGTCCATATTTGCTACATTTTGGCACTGTAGTGGTTTTGGAACGTACGGTCTAAGTTCTCTGCTTTGGCCCATAATCTTAATTTTTAAA
>NC_061107.1:1717857-1727857 GCF_015104395.2 Macrobrachium nipponense
TATTCTAATTCACGCTCGGGGTAAGTGCAGCTTAATTAAAGCATTTAGTCTAGTGCATAAATTAACGAGTTTATTAGAATATTTTTATCAAATAAATTTGGGAAAACACGTCAGGTTAAATGATGTAAATGCATTGCAGAATTACAAAAATTATTCATGATCTCTGAAATTTGTCGTATAAAAAAAAATCTTCAGAAATTTGAAGACAACCTCTTCCTAAAACACAAATCCAATAAGACTTCTTGGCAATGAAACCTCTATAATAAAATCTATGAAGACTATCGCGTTCCATACAAAAGACGAAGTTATAAAGAAAACTGAGGATCTTAATGTATCCTAGAATGGAAATTGATGAAATTTCCGCTTACTATGGAGTAAGCCAACAAACTACTTTGTTGTTGTTCTTGTTCTTGTTGGGTGGGGGCTGGTAGGAAAGATCTATGGAAAAGCCTGAAATTGTCTGGAAAAAAGGTGTTTCGCGTTGAGTTAATAATACAGGAATTTTAGGATAGGATATTTGATTCGTTTTTTAGAATGAAAATGTCAAAAATAAATAATGTTCATGTTGAACAGTACAGAATAATTATTTCCAATAAAATACAGAATATTTACTTTAATTTACGTTGGTGAAACAGCGCTCTAATTGCCCGTAGATTTCACAACGCACCCCGATTAAGCTGAAGGTCGGATCATGCCTTGTTCTGGACGACTTCAGTGTTAGCTTTAACTTTCATCAGCTTATAAAAACGCTCATTGAATCCTCCGTTTTATCCAAACCTTGTCAGTCTAGACTTCACCTCTTTTTTTTTTTTTTTTTTTTTTTTTTTCCAAGACTCTCTGGTAAATAACCTGGGTCATATTTCTCCACGTAATTCATACCAAACCTCTCGAGAAAAATAATCTGTAAGCAAAAAATGACAAGAAAGAAAGTCTTGCTAGATTACTGAATATTATACTCGCCATTACACTTCCCTCGTTGTAACATTTCTCGTTATAGTCTCCCATTGGATTGACCTCTCTCTCTCTCTCTCTCTCTCTCTCTCTCTCTCTCTCTCTCTCTCTCTCTCTCTCTCTCTCTCTCTTTGTGTGTGAAAAGTTGAATAATGTAATGGAAATGAAGTCGTATGTTCTTCGAAAGTATTGACATGGTATTAGTTATACGAAACATTCAAATATATTCCCACGGAAATAAATAAGATGATGAATAAATAAAGCTTATTCATAAAAAAAAAGGTGAACCCTCGAAAAAATAATAGATTAAAAAAACAGACCTTTGATCAATGAGTTGGAAATAGCACCAAAGAAAAACTGTGCTGATCCATATTTCCTCAGCGTCGAAGACATCGGGAGAAGAAAAAAAAAGTTGGCTATAAGAGGACACGGTAAAACCGACCTTTAAGAAATAGACTCAGAGAGAGAGAGAGAGAGAGGAGAGAGAGAGAGAGAGAGAGAGAGAGCGAGAGAGAGAGAGAGAGAGAAGAGGAAGAGAAATGAAATGAAAATGAGGTGAAATGAAAGTGAACGTATCAAGATTACTTTAAGACTTCACGGAACGCCAGAGGTCAATTATTATTTGATGTTTAAAATGAACTTTATATGGAAATGGGGGCATGATGTTTCCGCCTTAATCATTTTGATGTCACTAAATTTGGGTAATGTGGTGTATAGTGAATTTTTTATATCAATTCTACAGATCTCAGGATCTGTACTTTTACGTCAAACTAATTGCTTCTTTCTAAAAAGTTGTTAAGCTTGCCTTGACATTAAATACTATACACATACATATATATATTTATATATATATATATATATATATATATATATATATATATATATATATATATATCAATTATATATATCTATATATATACACATGCACACACACACATACACACATCTTTTCTAACCTGTTTTACCAATTTTTATCTCATCTAAGCCATGATTAGATTTAAAGTCTACAGAAGCAAATCAGGATTAGTGGCCTTTTTAGTTTTATGAAAAGAAAACTGTTGTGCTAGGCTTTGTCTGTCCGTCCGCACTTTTTTCTGCCCGCCCTCAGATCTTAAAAACTACTGAGGGTAGAGGACTGCAAATTGGTTTAATGATCATCCACCTTCCAGTCATCAAATATACCAGATTGCAGTCCTCTAGCCTCGGTAGTTTCTATTTTATGCTCGGTTAAAGTTAGCCATAACCGTGCTTCTGGTGGTGGTTAAAGTTTCATGGGCCGAGGTTCGCACAGCATCATACCGAGATCTATTTCCGGTAGCCTTGATTATATGCTGTACAGAAAACTCGATTGCCTTCGGCGCATTTTTTACTACTTTTATTTAGCTATTAATCTTTTGAAATAGTTTTACGCAGAATTCGTTAATTCTGAGGTTAACATTCTTCATCGAAGTTCTTCAGCAATTGCCACAGGAGACGAAGTCACCTTTGCATAATGAGAGTTCTGTATCCCCGATAAGGTCTCCTCTCGCCGTAAATACTTGTTAAACTTTTAATGCTTCCTAGAGATATTTCTGAGAATGTTTTTTTAAAAGAATCCAAACTTAAACTTTTGCCAATATCCTTTCAGGAATGCCTAACTACCTAATCATAATCAGAAGTTTGAATTCGCTATCGTGGAAGCCTCTAACTCGAATGATTCAGGAACCGGTCCAGTTTTGTTTTTAAAGTTCAGGAATTCTTGATAGGAGCAGATTGAAACCATTGCCTTATAAAGAAGTATAATATAACTTTGTAACTCGTCCCTTAACTAAGTGTACCACATTTATTTTAGCTGGTTCTTGTGATTTCCAGATTTCGACCCTCCTCAAGTTCTGTTTACTTAGTACATTTCTTTATTTGCCAACAAAATGAAGATGGAAATCTAAATGATTGCAAGTATAAGCTGGTGCCATCCTTATTATTTACTTGAAGAATATTATCGAAGTATAGCTTTATAAAAACATTACTTTGCACAAGAACTTTACGATATATTACAGCCTCCGCAAACTGTGGAATCACATGATTTGAAAATGAGTTATAACTAGGTACATAACAAGAGGAAAGAACCGAGTGCATGAAGGAAGCTCAAATAAGCATAGGCATTAACACAGCTTGATAAGGCTTCCAATCGTATTGAAGGCTTCCGAAGGTTTTAAATGATAGACTAATAGGTTTAATCTACCGAAATAATAATAATAAATAATAATAATAATAATAATAATAATAAATAATAATAATAAATATAATAATAATAATAATAATAATAATATGTGGCGCCGTGGAGGAGTGGGTTAGGTCGTCAATCGACTCAAGTCAAGTTAAGCAACATTGGGGCTGGTCAGTCGTTGGATGAGTGACCGCTCTCCTCGGCGTTGATTCCTTGGGAAAGGATCTTTACCTGATGGGATAGGGTCCAGCTAAGGGTTAAATAGCAAAACTCAGCAATGATGGAAAGAAATGAAGGAATAAACGACAACGACGTAAATGAAACCTCTGGCAACAGAGGAGCTTCGTCCGGCAACCAGGTATTCAACCCAATTGTAGGTGAAGACGGTCAGGTACTTGGAGGTCGTCATCCAGCAACTGATCACCACAACGACAGTAATCAACGGCCTGAGATTGGAGCTACAGAGGCAAAAAGGAAGAAATGGACAAGAGAAGAAAATAAGGAAATATGGAGATGCTACATCAGAAGCAACCCGACGGAGAGGGGAGGATATAGAAGAAGATTGGTCAACATCTGAATGAGAGGAATAACACCCCCCCAAACAGAGCAGAGGCTGGCAGACCAAGTAAGGAACATAAAGAAAAAGAACTGGCTCTCCCCAACAGAAAGAGAAGAACTGGAAAGGGAAATGTCACACGACAACGAATTGCACGAAGACGAACTGAGAGACGATGCCACAGAAGACGACAGGGAGGATGAGGTATCAAACAATGACACACGAAGAAACACCGACGAAGTAACAGAGAGGACGGAATGGGTAGAAAAGATTAGACAATGGATGGAGCCAGATACAGAGAGAACAAAGATCCCCTCCATGAAAGCCTACAACACCAAGAAATTAAGGGAGAAAACAAGTGAGGTCAATGAAATAATGGCCTAATACACACCACCAGTATCACAGAAACAAATAACTTGACATATGCAGGAGCAAGATTAGTAGCAGAACTGATGGGGATTCGAACACCAACACCACCGTCACAACCAACCCAACAGAAACCAAAACAGCAACCTCCTTGGAAAAGGCGCCTGGAAAAGCAAATCATGGTGATGAGATCTGACTTGAGTAAACTGAAAGAGATGGCAGAAAAAAGGCTAAGAAGCAAGAAAACAAGGGAGGAACTCAACGAGAAATACAAAGTACAAGAGAGGGGACTAAACAACACAATAGAAGATGTAAAACAGAGGCTTAAGGCCAAAGCACATAAGATCCAACAGTACATGAACAGGAATAAGGGATACCAACAGAACAAACTATTCGGAACCAACTATACAGCCAACTAAGAGGGGAAGACAACCACCCAGAAATTCCTGAAGCCGAACCAAGTAAGAGACTCTGGGAAAACATATGGAGCAATCCGGTATCACACAACAAACATGCAACATGGCTCCAGGAAGTCAAGGAAGAAGAAACAGGGAGAATAAAACAAAGATTCACAAACATCACGACAGACACAGTCAGACACCAACTAAAGAAAATGCCAAACTGAAAAGCCCCAGGTCCCGATGAATCCATGGATACTGGCTCAAAAACTTCAAGGCCCTACACCCACGAATAGCAGAAACAACTCCAGCATTGTATCCCAAATCACCAAGCACCCAAATGGATGACCACAGGAAGAACATCCTTAGTACAAAAAGACAAGAGTAAGGGAAATATAGCCAGTAACTACCACACACATGGCTAATAGAATGCCTGAAAATATATGGGGCAGAGGAAAATACCATCAGCTTCCTCAAAAATACAATGCGCAACTGGAATACAATACTTACTAGCTCTGGAATAAGACTAGCAGAGGTTAATATCAGGAGAGGGATCTTCCAGGGCGACTCACTGTCCCCACTACTCTTCGTAGTAGCCATGATTCCCATGACAAAAGTACTACAAAAGATGGATGCCGGGTACCAACTCAAGAAAAGAGGCAACAAAATCAACCATCTGATGTTCATGGACGACATCAAGCTGTATGGTAAGAGCATCAAGGAAATAGATACCCTAATCCAGACTGTAAAGGATTGTATCTGGGGGGGGACATCAGGATGGAGTTTGGAATAGAAAAATGTGCCTTAGTCAACATACAAAAAGGCAAGTAACGAGAACTGAAGGGATAAAGCTACCAGATGGGAGCAACATCAAACACATAGATGAGACAGGATACAAATACCTGGGAATAATGGAAGGAGGGGATATAAAACACCAAGAGATGAAGGACACGATCAGGAAAGAATATATGCAGAGACTCAAGGCGATACTCAAGTCAAAACTCAACGCCGGAAATATGATAAAAGCCATAAAAACACAGGGCAGTGCCAGTAATCAGATACAGCGCAGGAATAGTGGAATGGACGAAGGCAGAACTCCGCAGCATAGATCAGAAAACCAGGAAACAAATGACAATACACAAAGCACTACACCCAAGAGCAAATACGGACAGACTATACATAACACGAAAGGAAGCAGGGAGAGACTACTAAGTATAGAGGACTGCGTCAACATCGAAAACAGAGCACTGGGGCAATATCTGAAAACCAGTGAAGACGAGTGGCTAAAGAGTGCATGGGAAGAAGGACTAATAAAAGTAGACGAAGGACCCAAAAGAAATATACAGAGACAGGAGAAAGACGAAAGAACAGAGGACTGGCACAACAAACCAATGCACGGACAATACATGAGACAGACTAAAGAACTAGCCAGCGATGACAATTGGCAATGGCTACAGAGGGGAGAGCTAAAGAAGGAAACTGAAGGAATGATAACAGCGGCACAAGATCAGGCCCTAAGAACCAGATATGTTCAAAGTATGATAGACGGAAATAACATCTCTCCCATATGTAGGAAGGGCAATACGAAAAATGAAACCATAAACCACATAGCAAGTGAATGCCCGGCACTTGCACAGAACCAGTACAAAAAGAGGCATGATTCAGTGGCAAAATGCCCCCCTCACTGGAGCCTGTGCAAGAAACATCAGCTACCTTGCAGTAATAAGTGGTACGAGCACCAACCTGAGGGAGTGATAGAAAATGATCAGGCAAAGATCCTCTGGGACTATGGTATCAGAACGGATAGGGTCATACGTGCAAACAGACCAGACGTGACGTTGATTGACAAAGTCAAGAAGAAAGTATCACTCATTGATGTCGCAATACCATGGGACACCAGAGTTGAAGAGAAAGAGAGAGAAAAAATGGATAAGTATCAAGATCTGAAAATAGAAATAAGAAGGATATGGGATATGCCAGTGGAAATCGTACCCATAATCATAGGAGCACTAGGCACGATCCCAAGATCCTTGAAAAGGAATCTAGAAAAACTAGAGGCTGAAGTAGCTCCAGGACTCATGCAGAAGAGTGTGATCCTAGAAACGGCACACATAGTAAGAAAAAGTGATGGATCCTAAGGAGGCAGGATGCAAACCCGGAACCCCACACTATAAATACCACCCAGTCGAATTGGAGGACTGTGATAGAGCAAAAAAAAAAAAAAAAAAAAAAAAAAAAAAAAAAAAAAAAAAAAAAAAAATAATAATAATAATAATAATAATAATAATAATAAATGGAACCTGGAAAAACTAGATGCCTAAGTAGCTCCAGAACTCATGCAGAAGAGTGTGCTCTTAGAAACAGCACACAGTGAGAAAAGTGATGGACTCCTAAGGAGGCAGGGTGCAACCCGGAACCTTGCTCCATAAAAACAACCCAGTCGAATAGGATAATAATAATAATAATAATAATAATAATAATAATAATAATAATAATAATAATAATAATAATAATAACAAAGCTGTCGACGATTTGTGTGTGGGAAACATAATGAGAATAATTTCAAGAAAAATTCTATGGTTAGTTTTTAAGATATGGCATCCCACTTTTTTCAGAGAAGGTTCCGTTACTCTGTTAACGCTCAAGTGTAGGATGCGAGGTAATATTATACATGCTTTTTGTAAATACTCATGAGAAGGTGAACGTTAAAAAATGATAAAAAAATCATTTTTCTCTAGAACACACATAATCTACCGATAAATAGCGAGCAGTATAGTGTACTCACCGAAGTTGCAAAATAACTTGGAAAATTCACGGAAAAAAATATAACATTTTCCCAATTAACTCACACAGTCTACCTATAAATAGCGTGCAGTATAGTGTACTCACCGAAGTTGCAAAATAACTTGGAAAATACATATTTAATTACGAATAAACTTTCGGCATAATGTACTTAAAAATAATAAAAGACACGAAAGAAGATACTTTACCTCTTAAATTATATAAACAAAAATCAATTACGGAATCATATCGGCATAAAATTGCTTTATTTTTCGCGCTTAAAAAAACATAAAGACGGCATTTAAAGTTCCTGACGATCAAGAACCCCGCTACAGTGAACCCCGAGCGCGATTTAAATGCCCTGGTGGGGTCCAGACGATGCAGGTGTCCACCAACTCGCGCGAATGAATGGGCAGGGGTGGAAGGGGTGATTTAAACCCTTCATTCGCCGGGGAGAGTTTAAAGGTCATTCAAACGGAGTTTAAATTGCTCTCCCCTTTTTAAAGCTAGAGGCGGTGTTGCCATATGGCGTCAAGTGACGATATTTTACTAAAATTTACTTTTTAAGTATTTTCCTTCAATATCTGGATGAAATCTTACAGTTCAAAACAGTTTTAAGCTTATTGTTTTAGATATCTGACGAAATGGTAACAAACGAGATATTTCACGTTTAATGGAAGTGTCTCCTGGTGTGAAGTAGATCACAAGAAATGTAAATATCAAAGATCTCTCTCTCTCTCCTCTCTCTCTCTCTCTCTCTCTCTCTCTCTCTCTCTCTCTGTGGGTTATAAATAAAATTAAGGATAAGTTACAGATATACAGTGTGACTTCACCCTCGAGGATACTAGGGAACAACCCTTGAGGATAATAAGGAACCCTCGAGGGTACCAAGGAACACTTGAGTATACTAGGGAACCCTTGATTTTACTAGGAAACCCTTGAGGATACTAGGGAACCAACTCTGTTAACGGACTTTCGAAAACCAGAAGTATTTAATATTCAAAGCAAATGTTATATATATATATATATATATATATATATATATATATATATATATCCTATATATATATATATATATATATATATATAGACTAAAAGTGTTCGTATGTTTCTTCTAAGCTATATAAAGTACAAAATATCATAAGGAAATGATTAAAAGAATGACCTGAAACTCTCTGGCAACAAACGGCGCAGAAAGACGTAACCATTAAATTATAGACCACATTAGTTACAAGGTTATACGGGCAGCACCAGGCCCGTTTCTTTTACAAGGGGGGAGGTGATTTCGGGAGGGGAGGGGGAGTGGATCTTTCCACTGGCCTATTATTATTATTATTATTATTATTATTATTATTATTATTATTATTATTTCATTAGATTGGATGAAACACTATTCACATAATAATAAAAATAACAGTCCCACAGGAGTCACTGCCCTGAGATTTTCGAAAATGAAATGAAAATGGAGCCAAATGAAAAGACGTTTCGCACAATCCTGGTACGAGAGAGCGGAGACCACCCACCCGCGTCAAGATAGCCACCTTGACGTCCTGCCTGGTAGATCCTTTGGTAATTGCCGCTTCGAGATAACCTTGACTTTGCAAAGGTTGAATCTTAGATCTATCGCTTCCCTGCCCTTGTCGGAGTAGACGAAAGTTTTAATGGCCTATTAAGAGATGTCTTTCTTTTCGTTCATCGTTGACGGGACAATGAGAATTGATAGCGGAGAACGACAGGAGGAGGGCGATGGGAGAAAAATGGGGGCGTATTTCTTCTTCAAAATAAGAATTCTTGCCCAACGGATCACTCTTCACTTAGTGTTTTACGAGAGAGAGAGAGAGAGAGAGAGAGAGAGAGAGAGAGAGAGAGAGAGAGAGAGAGATCATTATAATGGTCATGATGGTGGCGACTTTGGTGGTGAAAGTAAATATATAAAGAGAAAAATTAATTTAAAAAACAAATCAAACATAAAACTAAATCAATTAAAGATATGTTTATTTATACCCTGATCATTATGTTTTATTTCCATGAAGTTAACGTCATAATCATTATTTTTTTTATTCTCCACGATTCGTGATCATTATCTCGTTCTTGAGAGAGAGAGAGAGAGAGAGAGAGAGAGAGAGAGAGAGAGAGAGAGAGAAATCTAGGGTAACCAAGAAAAAACGTGCATTATAGTAGTCAGTTTGATAGTTCAATAAGAGAGAGAGAGAGAGGAGAGAGAGAGAGAGAGAGAGAGAGAGAGAGAGAGAGAGGTGTGTAAGCGATTGTAGAAAAAGAAAAAACGTTGGTTCCTTAAATATATCGACACCACGTGCCTCACCATAGCATGACGTTGAAGTCTCTCCATGACGTCATCGATAATTTTGGTCATTTATTGGGGAGGGTATCCTGACTTTTCTTAATTCTCCATCCGTTATCTTTTTTTTTTTTTTTGGTATGATTATATGGCTTGAAAATAAGGTTAGACACAGGAGATTATTGCGCTTGAAATCGAATGAGGGCTCTAGTACATTCCTGGGGTTAGAATGACGTGATATCCTGAGGTTTCTCATTACCATTTCTCCACAAAACATGATGAAGGAATAAGAAACTGGGCAGGAATTAATTAAGCACCCCTCCCCACCCCCCACCCCCAGGCCCCCCACCCCCCACACCCTCCCCTTACACACACGCAATAGCTCTTAATTGCTATATTTCAGCTTTTTCTCAAAAGGTTCAGATACACGAAACCACAACAAG
>NC_061107.1:1732857-1747857 GCF_015104395.2 Macrobrachium nipponense
GTTTTGGATTACAGTGTCGTTCAGTTTGCTTCTATGAACTTGGTGTAGAAATCTGACGAGTATCAAGAATGTTATGGCTATTCCATCGTATCACTGCTGAGAAGTGTTAATGTCAAACACTGGTTTATATGACTATTAAACTAATACTAACATTTATCTTTGCTTACGTCCGTATGGTTCATTTAAATATTACCTTACTTCAAATCAAAATGCCGTAACATATGGAATTAAACACCAAGAAACGACTCTTTATTGTCTAAAACTGAATCACTAAAGGCTAGTGGATTTTTATCATTCTGTATCTATCTGAAGTTTTGACCTGTGTAATATTGTAAGAGAAAATTAAATTCTCTTTATAAAGAAGTTATTTATTTACTCCTTGTAGTAATGGATAGAAGGCGGCCAGAGATTGACTTCGCTCTTTACAAAGTTCAAGAACTTGAAAAGTTAAATTTGACTCGTTAGACCTTCTGAGATCTAGTTACGTTACTTTCAGTGCCTTTTCGACTGAAGTCAAAATTACTCGCTATATTTTGCATATCTCTTCCCCGACTTTACAGTGCATCGGGGATCAGTTACGTGAACGAATGTAAAAAAAAAGAAAAAAGAAATCCATTTTAATGGTCTGGATTATGTCTCCTTTGGGAATTCTGTTTCCATTTCATTTCGAGATTAGAGGTTTATGGATGCGAACAAATATCTCTTTTCAACGTCGGATATACATATGAAAATAATTCACTCACATTCTTCTAATTTCAGTTTTCTGTAAAAGAACACTATTAAGGTGGCTCTTTGAGTGTCTCTCCGCCCTCACATCTTAAAAACTGCTGAGGCTAGAGGGCTGCAAATTGGTATGTTGATCATCCACCCTCCAGTCATCAAACGTTCTAAATTGCAGTCCTCTAACCTCAACAGTTTTCATTTTATTTAAGGGTAAAGTTAGCCCTGATCATTCGTCTGGCACCGCTACAGGTACCAACAGCACAGTTTACCACCGAGCTGTGGCTGAAAGTTTCATGGGCCTTGGGTAAGAGTTTCATACAACAATAAACGCTGTACAGAAAAGCATATTTTACTTGTTTAATAGAAAAGTACACTGAAGACATTGAGTATAACATCAGAGCTCAGTTTTATTCAAAGCAGGACAGAAATGACGAGGAGATAAATCAGATCTCAAAGAACACTGAACAAATTGTGTATAACACCAAAACTCATTTTCAATCAAAGCAGAAGAGAAATGGCGAGGAGATAAATCAGATCTCAAAGCCCCGGTGAATACTGAAGTGTTGATTGGAATGCCATTAACTGAACAAAATCTAATATCCCTTCCAGCCAGCACAACCCCACCTTCCTCTGCGAGAAGATGGCGCGAATGGGTAACGTGTCAAAGTTCTACGCATCCTGGAGTTGGACTGAGATTACATTACTCACTAATCACCCAGTCTTCAAAAGAGTTGGTATTAAATGAAGGAGATTCGAGGGATGAAAGATACCAGAAAAAAGTCTTAAAAAGTTTTTCTCTTCATTTGGGCTGGGCTCTCCATGCAAGATCGTCGGGCTAAATAGAACGGAAACCCGAGTGAGTAATTTCACGTTTTACGAACTCAGTACTTTCTCACTGTATACGCCATACACGTGCCCGATGTTCAAGGATTCTTCTTCTTATTCTTCTTCTTCTTCTAGAGAGAAGGAAAGATTGAGCTGATGCTTCCTTTGGCTGGTATCTCCGGAAAAAAAAACTGACTTCCTTCGACCAGTCGTTGCAATAAAGATTGAAGATCATCTTATCAGTTGAGGGTGTTCCTGGGGTTACGGGCTGCTCTTAGGAGCAAGAGCCCGTGCTGGCATAAGGTCAGCTTAATCTAAAACAACAACGATCCTGGGTGCGCAAGATAATGCAGATCGAAGACTTTCTTTTTACGTATAACGATAGGCGAACTTTTACTACATGTATTAGGTCTAATTCCACATTTCATTTTTTTTTGCCGATATCCTCGAAGTCATTAGTAAACAAGTAAAAAATTGCGGAGAGATTTCTTTGGTGCAACAGAGTTTTCTATAAAGCGTATAATGATGTTTGAAATTCCAGCCACGGGTCATGAAACTTGTTGGGAGAGGGTGGAAAGTAGGATGGAGAAAGAGAATATGAGAGGAGGTACAGTTAAAGGACCGATTTGTGTTGCAGCTATGGGTTGAAGGAACGCTGCAAAGAACCTTAAGTAATGCTCAACAGGGCACTGACATGGCGCTTTCGGATGTAGCGGATAAAATATTATAAATAGTATTTTCAGAATGATGCGGTTCTGCTGTGCCTCTTACGACATGAGAAAACAGAACGAAATTACAAGTCACTCAACAAATGCTAATAGCGAAGTTTCTGTCGACCAGAGGAGCTTTCTGTGCGTCGAACAAGAAGTTTTTTTTTTTTTTTTTTTTTTTAAGAAGAAGAAGAAGAAGAAGAAAGAAAGAAGAAGAAGAAAAAGAAGAAAAGAAGAAGAAGAAGAAGAAGAAGAAGAAGAAGAAGAAAGTTTGAAGGTCGCAATTAAGTGAGTGAATTGGCTTTACGTGGAATTTGTGGAGTCCATAATTTTTGACGTTTACTTAGAACTTAGAACTTGTGATTTATGTATCTTTCACAATGACCCAGAATGATCCGAAGAAACTTCGGCGTTTATTTTTTTAACTTGTTATGTCTTCACTTGACTTTATGAACATAATACCCTGAGGTTCTTTGGATTTCAGAGGAAGCCACTTCCACTTTCTGTATCCAGGAGGAAGTGCTGACTACAAGTACACCTTCTGGAATGAGAGCTGGAATCCAGGAAGAGACGGAGGCCAAGTCAATCATTCCAGAGTCATCATCATCCACTTGATGATCGCCTTTGATTCATCCAGACTCCAGAAGGGAGAAAAAATTACAAGGAGACGCACCTAACCCACTTATTAGACCGGTTATTCGTGAAAGTGAAGAAATGGTCGAGTGATTCTTTGTCAGTATTCAACTCTGTTTATCACTTCATCAATTTAACGGACATCTTAACATTTATACTTTCGTCATGACATTCTGAAATTGCTTTAGGATTCTGGCTTATCCCCGTACCGCGAGTGCAGCTGCAACGATTTTGCAACCATCTTTTGCTCTCCACAACTGCTACGTGAAGATGGAAGTGTAATTGAGCCTTTTTACTCAGTTGTAAAAATCGTCCATTATAACACACCAAAATGGTCATCACTTTCAGGTGGAGCAGAGCATGTTCATATAATGTAAAATCATTATTTTGACTACCATCCTTCATACTACCTCAGCAAATATGGATATTCCCGATTAATCTTTGTTTTTTTTTTTTTCATGTTACCTTATGTATCTAGACTGTATGTTGTTGTCTATGCTTTATATATTCCATGTATATGGCCTTGAACTGAAATATAAATTATTATTATTATTATTATTATTATTTATTTTTTTTTTTTGCTCTATCACAGTCCTCCAATTCGACTGGGTGGTATTTATAGTGTGGGGTTCGGGTTGCATCCTGCCTCCTTAGGAGTCCATCACTTTTCTTACTATGTGTGCCGTTTCTAGGATACACTCTTCTGCATGAGGCCCGGAGCTACTTCAGCCTCTAGTTTTTTCCTAGATTCCTTTTCAGGGATCTTGGGCTCGTGCCTAGTTGCTCCTATGATTATGGGTACGATTTCCACTGCATATCCCATATCCTTCTTATTTCCTATTTTCAGATCTTGATACTTATCCATTTTTTCCCCTGATCTTTCCTCCTTCAAGCTCTGGTGTCCCATGGTATTGCGACATCAATGAGTGATACTTTCTTCTTGACTTTGTCAATCAACGTCACGTCTGGTCTGTTTGCACGTATCACCCTATCCGTCCTGATACCATAGTCCCAGAGGATCTTTGTGTGATCGTTTTCTATCACTCCTTGAGGTTGGTGCTCGTAGCACATATTAACTGCAAGGTAGTGGTTGGTTTCCTTGCACCATGATCCAAGATGGAGGGTTTTTTGCCACTGATCGTGCTTTTTCTTTTGTTTTTTTTTTTTTGGGGACTGGTTCTGTGTAAGTGGTGGACATTCGCATGCTATGTGGTTTATGGTTTGTCATTTTTCGTATTGCACTTCTTACATATGGGAGAGATGTTATTTCCATCTATCGTTCTTTGAACATATCTGGTTCTTAGGGCCTGATCTTGTGCCGCTGTTATCATTCCTTCAGTTTCCTTCTTTAGCTCTCCCCTTTGTAACCATTGCCATGTGTCATCGCTGCCAGTTCTTTAGTCTATCTCATAAATTGACCGTGCTCTGGTTTGTTGTGCCATTTCTCTATTCTGTTTGTCATTCCCCTGTCTCTGTATATTTCTGGGTCTTCGTCTACTTTTATCAGTCCTCTTCCCATGGCACTCTTTAGCCACTCGTCTTCACTGGTTTTCAGATGATCGCCTCCCAGTGCTCTGTTTTCGATGTTGACGCAGTCCTCTATACTTAGTAGTCCTCTCCCTCCTTCCTTTCGTCTGTCCGTATTTGCTCTTGGGTGTAGAGCTTTGTGTATTGTCATATGTTTCCTAGTTTTCTGGTCTACGTTTCGGAGTACTGCCTTCGTCCATTCCACTATTTCTGCGCTGTATCTGATTACTGGCACTGCCCATGTGTTTATGGCTTTTATCATATTTCCTGCGTTGAGTTTTGACTTGAGTATCGCCTTGAGTCTCTGCATATATTCTTTTGTGATCGTGTCCTTCATCTTTTGTTGTTATATGTCCCCTCCTTCCATAATTCCTAGGTATTTGCATCCCGTCTCATCTATGTGTTTGATATTGCTCCCATCTGGTAGCTTCATCCCTTCAGTCCTTGTTACTTGCCCTTTTGTATGTTGACTAAGGCACATTTTTCTATTCGAAACTCCATCCTGATGTCCCCAGATACAATCCTTACAGTTTTGATTAGGGTATCTATTTCCTTGATGCTCTTACAATACAGCTTGATGTCGTCCATGAACATGAGATGGTTATTATTATTATTATTTTTTTTTTTTGCTCTATCACAGTCCTCCAATTCGACTGGGTGGTATTTATAGTGTGGGGTTCCGGGTTGCATCCTGCCTCCTTAGGAGTCCATCACTTTTCTTACTATGTGTGCCGTTTCTAGGATCACACTCTTCTGCATGCGTCCTGGAGCTACTTCAGCTTCTAGTTTTTCTAGATTACTTTTCAGGGATCTTGGGATCGTGCCTAGTGCTCCTATGATTATGGGTACGATTTCCACTGGCATATCCCATATCCTTCTTATTTCTATTTTACAGAACTTTGATACTTATCCATATTTCTCTCTCTTTCTCTTCAACTCTGTGTCCATGGTATTGCGACATCCAAATGAGTGATACTTTTTTCTTGACTTTGTCAATCAACGTCACGTCTAGTATCACCCTATCCGTTCTGATACCATAGTCCCAGAGGATCTTGCGTTATCGTTTTCTATCACTCCTTCAGGTTGGTGCTCGTACCCCTTATTACTGCAAGGTAGCTGATGTTTCTTGCACAGGCTCCAGTGAGGGCTTTTGCACTGAATCATGCCTCTTTATTATTATTATTATTATTATTATTATTATTATTGAAAAAGAAACCCACAAATTCAATTTGTAACTTGTTTACTTCTATGTATTTACATTTAGTTTTCCTCACACCTCGAGTACTTTCAGGCCCTTCTGTGGCCCATTCTCAAGAGATGTTGGGATGTTAGCCTGGGTCAAGGCCCAGCAGTCTTCTGGAACTTCTTCTCGTTGTGCTGTCATTTTATGCGATGGCTGTTCTGGTTTTCTTGAGAGTTGCCAATCCCACCCTCTTGTCGCTCTGATATCCTGAGCTGATGGTCAATGGGATTCACCCTTGTGGTAAGGGTGTGGTCACCGTAAGTCTGTTGGGCAGGAAACCTAATCTCCAGGTCAGCAGGGTCAATCTTAGCTTCTTTTAATATCAAAGCTCGGCTTATGGGATCTTCTGAGGTAAAACCTTTGTTTCCTTCATTACTTTGATCTCTCTGATAAGCGCACCTTCTACTACCCTCCTGTGACTAATTTTGTTGCTTTTGTATATAAGCCTACTGTTTTTGAAATCCATCCTATGGTCATTTTCCCACCAACAATGTCTAGCTATAGCCACTCCCCTGAGAGTTTTAAGCTGTACTGCCCTTTTATGTTCTTGGACTCTAGTCCTTATTCCCCTACCTGATTCCCCCACATATCTATCTCCACAATTATTGCAATTGATTATGTATACCCCCGCTACATCATCTGTATTACTGTCTTCTCCTTCCATTTCTTCTCTTTTCATAGTCATGATATAAAAATAGGGGTTCTAACAGGGTTTTATTTTCTTAGAGCAATGAGAACGTGTGACCCTTGCAAGATAGAGCAAGAAATAAATTACATCGATAAAAGCTTCGATGCATTAGCATACCCGGATGGTTCAGAAAAAGGGCACTCACCACAAAGCTAGAAAAATATTTTACAGAGCGAATGTAGAGAGTACATGGAATAAAGAAAACAAGAAAATAGTTGCCCTCCCTTTTATGCCTAAAATGAAACAAATCACGTCAAAAATGAAAGAAAGTCAATATAAATTTGTATATACCTTGATAATACCTTAAAAAACAAAGTATGTAAAAATAAATTGGAAGGAGAAGACAGTAATACAGATGATGTAGCGGGGGTATACATAATCAATTGCAATAATTGTGGAGATAGATATGTGGGGGAATCAGGTAGGGAATAAGGACTAGAGTCCAACGAACATAAAATAAGGGCAGTACAGCTTAACTCTCAGGGGAGTGCTATAGCTAGACATTGTTGGGGAAAATGACCATAGGATGGATTTCAACAAGTAGGCTTATATACAAAAGCAACAAATTAGTCACAGGAGGGTAGTAGAAGGTGCGCTTATCAGAGAGATCAAAGTAATTGAAGGAAACAAAGGTTTTACCTCAGAAGATCCCATAAGCCGAGCTTTTGATATTAAAAGAAGCTAAGATTGACCCTGCTGACCTGGAGATTAGGTTTCCTGCCCAACAGACTTACGGTGACCACACCCTTACCACAAGGTGAATCCCATTGACCATCAGCTCAGGATATCAGGAGCGACAAGAGGGGATTGGCAACTCTCAAGAAAACCAGAACAGCCATCGCATAAATGACAGCACAACGAGAAGAAGTTCCAGAGACTGCTGGGCCTTGACCCAGGCTAACATCCCAACATCTCTTGAGAATGGGCCACAGAAGGGCCTGAAAGTACTCGAGTGTGGAGGAAACTAAATGTAAATACATAGAAGTAAACAAGTTACAAATTGAATTTGTGGGTTTCTTTTTCAATCTTCAGAAGAAAACTGAAAGAATTTTTTGTTTGATTATTATTATTATTATTATTATTATTATTATTGTACGCTGGAAACAGACCTTCTTTCAAACAAACAAGTTTTATTGAAAATAATGGCAGAATTCACAGAATTGATTTTGTACAATATTCTTTCAATTCTCCTTATGATTTTTCTTTCTGGCACGCGGTGGTATTATAAAGCAGCTGTCCAATGTTCATCGTGCTGTAGGTCGTCAACAGAAATTTCGGGCGGGCTGGTGTTATCAAAAGCAAAACTGGTATCAGGGACAGGCTGGGGTCGTCAACAGGTATACAGGTGGGTTTCGTAGATCGGGAACAGGCCGTAGTCGTCAGGGGTCTATCCGGTATTTCTTGTTATTTCTTCTTTTCTGGTTTTCAAGGCGTCTACATGTTTCGGCCACCTCGTTTGGCCATCTTCGGGACGGGATCGACTGAGTGTAATGGTCTGTGTCAGATGTATTCACGCTATTTATTGCATTCGGTTGGCTTGAAGAAACGGGTACCTCACTTTTCATTGGGCAATACCTGTGACGTCACGAGCGATGTCATCAGGGGGCCCCGTTGCTGGTTGGCTGTCTCGTCGGGGCGGAGCCTCATCCTTATTGGTGATGGTGGAGGTCCCCTCGAAGGGCGTGCTACCAGGTCGTCCTCAGGGCGAGAGCTTGAGCTGCGATCACCCTCAGGGTTACTAGGGACGTCCTCAGGATGAGAGCTAATGCTTCTATCATCCTCAGGATCCCTCTGGTGCGATGGTCGTTGTGGGGCGGTGTCAGGAGAGCAGCAGACACCGCCCCACAACGACCATCGCACCAGAGGGATCCTGAGGATGATAGAAGCATTAGCTCTCATCCTGAGGACGTCCCTAGTAACCCTGAGGGTGATCGCAGCTCAAGCTCTCGCCCTGAGACGACCTGGTAGCACGCCCTTCGAGGGACCTCCACCATCACCAATAAGGATGAGGCTCCGCCACGAAGAGGACAGCCAACCAGCAACGGGCCCCCTGATGACATCGCTCGTGACGTCACAGGTATTGCCCAATGAAAAGTGAGGTACCCGTTTCTTCAAGCCAACCGAATGCAATAAATAGCGTGAATACATCTGACACAGACCATTTGCACTCAGCGATCCGTCCCGAAGATGGCCAAACGAGGTGGCCGAAACATGTAGACGCCTTGAAAACCAGAAAAAGAAGAAATAAAACAAGAAATACCGGATAGACCCCCTGACGACTACGGCCTGTTCCCGATTCTACCGAAAACCCACCTCTGTATACCTGTTGACGACCCAGGCCTGTCCCACTGATAACCAGTTTTGCTTTTGATAACACCAGCCCGCCGAAATTTCTGTTGACGACCTACAGCACGATGAACATTGGAACAGGCTTGCTTTATAAATACCAGCGTGCCAGAAAGAAAAATCATAAGGAGAATTGAAAGAATATTGTACAAAATCAATTCTGTGAATTCTGCCTTATTTTCAATAATATTATTTTTATTATTATTATTATTATTATTATTTATTGGAAGGAGGACCTCTCAGACAGGTATTATTGAAAGCTATTGCTGCATCAGCTGCATTTTAACTTGTAAATAGTCTTCTCTGTATTATATTACATAAAATAGAGAAGACTATTTACAAGTTGAATGCAGCTGACACAACAATATCTTTCACTATTATTATTATTATTATTATTATTATTATTATTATTATTATTATATTATTATTATTATTATATTTATATTATTAATATGGTAAATGAAACCTATTCACATGAAACAAGCACACCGCAGGGGCCATTGACTCGAAATTCAAGCTTCCAAAGAATGTTCGTTTCATCCTCTCACCGCAAAAGACCCCAACACTGCAGCAGAAACTGATCTGATACAAAACCTTTCATTTTTCATTGCTCTGTGGGAGACGCAAACCAGCGATATCTGAGTAACATACCACGACATCAAAACATTCTACCAGCGGACCAGTCGCCTATCACCAGCTACCCAGCCGTTGACGGTCTTTGAAAAGAACCCCACCAGTCCGACCAGTCATCAGAAGGTCGCCGACAGCCGTAATATTGTATACATAGGTCCCTAGGGCTGTGCAGCCGACCACATACTACCACCACATACTAGAAAGAACGCAAAGGTGATGTAGTAGTGGTTTGCCTGTGATCAAGCTGAACATTATGTCAGCACGAGTTCTTGCTAACGGGCAATCCCGAAGTCATCTTACGATTAGAAGTGATACAATAGGTCATGCATACAATGAGTTAATGGTTTGAAAGTGTAATTATGGAGAAGTGATATGAACACTAGGAGACACTCAGTTGCCCGTCAACAAGAGAGAAGGAATGATAGTAGCAAGTTCTGTCGAGACGTCTATAGCAAGTACAGAAAACGGAAGAAATGTAACGAACGAGACTCGAGAGAGGGAAAAAGTCTACGGTCGTCCCACGCCACATTTAACTTACTGACACTGTGAAGGAGCCGAGATCGGTAGCGGAAAAAGGGGAAATACATAAATAAATAAATAAATAAATAAATGAATAAATAAATAAATAAGTAAATAAATAAATAAATAAATAAATAAATTATATCTTAGTTTAACCAGACCCCTGAGCTGATTAACAGCTCTCCTAGGGCTGGCTCGATGGGTTAGATATTTTTTGAGTGGCTAGGAACCAATTGTTTACCAAGCAACGGGACCTACAGCTTATTGTGGGATCCAAACACGTTATATCGAGAAATGAATTTCTATCACCAGAAATGAATTCCTCTCATTTCTTGGAGGAACTGGAAAAAGGAACAATCATCATGAAAGACTTACTAAAGATAAAAAGCAAAAATAGGTAAAAACACTATTCGATCTCATTGGAAATAAACGATGGACGTTTTTCTGGATATTCGGGGAGATGCTCAGAAGCCCAGTGTGACTGGGGTTAAATCAACTAATCACCCCACTGACGTCCCAGTCGATGAAATGGCCACTCAGGGAGACATACAGAGAGAGAGACAGGCTGACAGAAAAGCCAACAAGGAGGAATAAACAATGCTTAGTATAAAAAATTCTGCGATTATTATTAGGTTCGAGCTGTTCCTGACCTCCAAGAGCAAACCGTTATCATTTCCTCGTCACAGCCTTTCACAGTTAAGGTCTCTCGTCATCTCTTATCGGATGAGGCCGCTTGATCCAACCCCTTCCTTGTCCTTGATCTCCGGTTCTCCTTTCATATTCTCTTTCAGTTTCGTGACTTAATGTTTTCTTGGCATTTGAATGTAAAGAAAAATAGCCGAAGATGGTACAAATATATCGAGTAATTTTTTTCACTTATTGTCCTCTTTATCTCTTGTACTTCGCTCACGTTAATAATTATTCTTTTCTCCGTCGATTTCTTGGTATAATGTATTTATGTTTTTCTCCTTTGTTCCTCGTGTAATCTCCATCATGTTCTATTTCCCGTTGTCTGGAACAGAAGACTGTCGCGAAAGCCTATTGTATTCTTACGACCAGCAAAGGCCTGTGTTTTTTTCTGGCCGCGCCTGTTCCGACCCCAAATTGGATTCACTATCTCCATCCCAGTGGCTCTTTGACCGTGAAGTAAACGTACCTCCTTTTATTCTGTTTTTATGTCGGAGGTTTCCTTCTCCCTCCCGTTGTTTATGGTATTTCACGTTGAGGTTTTGGTAGCGACGTCAGAAGGTTCGCTGGGTTAGGAATTTCGTGATAATTATATTAAAGCATATTCCCACCAGATATGCAAGAAGAATTAATATAATAGTGATTTTAAGGCTCACATCATGATGCCAAGTTTAAAGTATTTAGTCTCTTTTGACTTGTGACTGCAGTATATTCCCACCAGATATGAATTGCCAGAAGGGTTAATATAATAGTGATTTTCAGGCTCACATCATGATGCAAACGTTAAAGCATTTTATACTACTCCATGCTAAGTGGAATTTAAATCTTTAATATGTTCAACGTTCTCTGAATTGCAAGTGGCTGTTTAAGGGCTCTAATAAAAAAATAGGGAAGAGATAAGTTGTTCTCTCACCTGATACTCATGCAAACGAGTTGGCAAACTTTTCTTTGATTACCACATGATGATTGAAGTTATTGTTGGGGGCGAAACCGTAATCGAATGCATTGAATTATCGTCCGATTACGAAAGAATGTCGGCAGTTCGAATTTCGTCCTAAAATATCCAAAATTTCCACACACAAAAAAATCGATTATTTTCTGGGAGGGATTTCTGGAAAAGTGGCCGTAATCACTTTCGCGTCACTTTTCGATTGGCAAACGGCGACTGTTAAGAGCGTTTAAAAAAGCTATACATTTTGCACAATCTTTTAAAAAAATGTCAGTTTTCTATTTCTGTTGTGAGGTAAACCGAACGGTCGTGGGAGCTGACCCCAGAAGGGGAGTTAATAGTGTTACTAACCGTTAAGATTTTTCAGAATTGGTTTTATTTAAGAGGCCTATATCCTACCCAGTGTTAATTCCACGGTGACGTTCATGCTACTCGATAAATCCAATTTGTCAGGGCAAACGCGCGGTTACTTGCAAAACTAAAGTTGCTAATGCATGCCTCTAAAATATGTCTCAGTATTTCTGTTGGTTGGTAGCACGAACCTATGTCCTTGGTTAAGAGAATATATATATATATATATATATATATATATATATATATATATATATATATATATATATATATATATATATATATATATATATATCAGTGAAATTTCAGTATCCTAATCCTATGCTTTCCTCGATTTTGCGTTACTACCATCAGATTAATGAAAAATTTATCTTTTTTTGTAAGTATTTATGAAAACCTAGTAACCATTCAACATCCTATAACCTCCCCAGTATTTGCCATTACTCCACCTACCTGCGCCCTCTATTGTTACTCCAGAAACGTCACTGTTTGAAGACTTATAGCAGTTAATAATTTATACCCCTTTGCCAAATCGAAAATGACAATAATTTGGTCCTGATTTCATTGATCAGTTCGGAAACACTTCGTTTTTCAAAGACGGGGCTGATTTCCTGCAGCTACTCTACGCTACAGGTAAGCGACTGGTCAGGAGTCGTCAGTGAAAATCTGGCGATCTTTGTGAATGGGGTGTGGGGAGAAGTAAGACTAATTCTCCGGGATAAGCAGTGAAAATCTATAGATAAATGAGGGAGGAACGCACAGGGGAACTGGAAACTTGCAACAATGGGCAATAACTGCTGTAAAAGTTGTGGAAGAACCGCCTAGGCTGATTTGAACAAAATTTCGACGACAAGTCGATCACGTCTGAAAAGAATCTAAAAAGTCCTTCTTACAACAAATATAAACACTTCGCATTGCCGTCGGGGTAAAACGGACTTGAGATTGTAACATTTTATGATAAAATCTTCATACAAATACCCTGAATCAGGAAATATTATACATTTATTTTTAAGCGAATACATAAATAAGAACATCGAGATACACCATCCACGTGCCAGACGGAAAATGAGATAAAATATAATTGTCAGACAACAATTCACGAGCCGTTGTAATCCAACTACGCTTTACTTATTTCACTTCTGTGATATTTTTTTTCAGGTTTCTGTCATATCCGCAGTCAAGTTAAACAGGCTGTGGAATAAATGAATATCAAGTTATGAAATGGGAAATTAATCCTGAATTTAATAGCAGAATATTAAAACATTTCATTGCATTACTCTTGAGTTTGTTCGTGTTAAAAGAAGAGAGATATTTTCAGTGTTTAAATTTGCGTTTTTCAATTCTCTTAACTTTAAGTTACGACATCCATTAGTGCAACGATGAATCTTCTTCATTTTTGTGTTAGCTATGAATAGGACAAAATGGGCCACGCATGTTTCAGTGGCTTTACGAAAACAAAGTCAATGTTTGTGAGTTTCTAACTACACAAACACACACACACACACAAGCACAGACTTGTAAAAGCCACTACGACAGAGCAAGAAAGCAATAAAAAATTTTTTGGCATACATACGTAAGCATTATTAGGCATGTTAAAGACATACTTACGTATACAATGCTTGAGTAAATATAAATAAAAAGTTTGCTATATCTGGTAAAAATGTTCTGTTACAAGAGAATTCCACCTAATATCAGGAGCCCATAAAAATGCCAAAATATAGAGAAAATACAATATTTCAGAGACTGATGTCTCCCTCTCCAGGAAGATGAATGAGAGAAGTTAAAGAAAAGGGCGCAAGGGATTCAGATGGCATTCATGAGGTTTTCATTCAACCAACCTTTAAGATGATTAAAGGAGGATTATCAGTGGGAGTGACCTAAATTGGCTAACCTGTGGATGGATCTCTTGGTATAAATATCACCTTTTCTGCAACATTTCTCATTCTTCTACCTGAAGAGGGAGACAGCAGTCTCTGAAATATAGTATTTTTTCTCTATATTGTGACGTTTTTATGGGCTTCTTTTATTATTATTATTTATTGTTATTATTATTATTATTATATATACTATATATATATATATATATATATATATATATATATATATATATATAGATATATATATATATATATATATATATATATATATATATATATATAGTATTATATATATATAATAAGTATATATATATATATATATATATATATATATATATATATATATATATATATATATATATATATATATATATATATATATATAAACTTTATACAAATCAGCTTATACATCCCATTGGCAGATTATACCATTTATTATACCATTTATTATAGTGAAGACGGCAAACATGTGTTTTTATCTATTGGTAATTAGCATCGCATCAACACCAATTTATATTATCGTAGGCGTCTACAAAATCATGTAAATCTCCTAATGAATATTTATTGTCTGATATAAATATCATCATTGGAGCAAACCGTTGCGTGAATTGCTCGATGAAAATTAATAATCCAGACAGATATGATAGGAAAACGTTTCTCCAATGTACGAAAAGCTTATTCCCACTTCGCATTAGCAATACAATAGTCCGGTGTAGTGTGTTTTTAAAATTTTCTCTTAGGAGGCGATGTGATAGGTAGGTCTGACCTCGATAGAGACCAGATCATTGAAAGAGAAGAAACGTAACAAATCTAAGTTTAGAAGGAAAATTTAAAGTTAGACAGATACCAAAAACAATAGCCATGCAAAGGGTACAAACGTCTACAGAATGCCATGCAGAGAGTAAAAATGTCTACAGAATGACATGCGATGAATATAAATGTCTACAGAATACGGTGCAAAAAGTACTCACTTCTACTGAACAGATATGGAATATGTTTGCCACATAGGAAGAGCGTCTAAGGAAGGCGAGGGAGCATACCCCTTGATTAAACAGAACACCCTTGAGAAGATTGTTTCAATGGTAGAGAAAATAACTGCTGCTTTATAAGGTCTAGATTCAAATCAATTTCAATTGAGAAAATCATTTTCATTCAAGAAAAGGACGTCATTATCACGTCATCGTAGATATCATACAGCTCTGGCTCTGCCAGATTCCTGGCCTCTTCAGGATGGCTATAATAATCAATACTCATTACCCAAGACGACCTATACATAATTTTTCAAAAAT